>NC_056748.1:707168594-707468594 GCF_019279795.1 Protopterus annectens | reverse complement strand
CCAGTTCCTGCTGAATCTGGGCGGCTGAACCTGGAGGAAATCTTTGACTGTCTGTACTGACTTAGCTTTTCCTCAATGGACTTTAACACATCTTTAGCATTAGCACCAAAAAGCTTGTTCTTTTCCAAGGGTGCATCAAGAAGTTTTGCCTTAACATGATCTGGTAAAGGTTGTTCTTTTAGCCATGCATGTCTGAATGACCGCCCTGTCATAGCTGCCCTACATGAAGCCTCCAATGTATCATATCCACACTGCAAAAATGATTGCTAACTTGCTGAGAATTATGCACAGCCTCCTGCAAAGACTTCCTATCTAAAGGTTCAGGAGAGGCCAAACTTTTCTGTAAATCATCTAACAGGAAATCCTGATATTGAAACATGTGAAAGAGACAATTGAGAGCTCTCATAGATAAAGTAGTGGAGGTGTAGACCTTCTTCCGCATCTCTCTAAGGACCTTGCTTCCCTGTCGGAAGGCAAAGGATTTTGGATGTGGTAGCTGAAACCCCTTTAGGCCCCTGGAAATTGTATATAAATCAACAGCATGGGCCCTAAATAAATGAGAATGGGTTTCTGGAACCCTATAGTATCTGTCAGGCTTGACAGGAGCAGGAGGAAGAGTATCAGGGGTAACACTGGAGTCAGAGTATAAATCATCCAAAACATCAAGCACAGGAGGTATAGCTAAGGGTCTGTGTTGAGGCTTTTAAGGAAGGTTCAAGGCTTTCTGGAATCAGAAAGTTCCTGGCCTTGCCACTTAAAATGCTCCCTCATGGAATGCAGAACTTCCCCAAAAGAAATATCCTCAGGAGGGGAGGCCGAAGGGATGGAGTCCTCTGCATCTGAATCCTCATAGGTCTGGAAGGGCTCTTCCTGGCTTTCAGAGGGAACAGAGTCCTCAGAATCTTCATCTGAGGGCAGAGGGTCAGGGGGTTCAACCCTGGGCCTCTTATCAGGAGGAGGCTGGGATCCTCTCTCAGGATGGGCCTGGGAGCCTCTAATCAGAGAAATTAAATCTGCGGCCATGGACATGATCTGAGTTTCAGGAGTAGTCTGAGGTATGTTTTTAGCAGTAAGATGTTTGGACTTGCTGGCTGCCTTGGCACGTGTGTAGGCCTTGATAGATATGGACATGGGAGGCCTAGCCGCTCCACGTGCAGGAGTTACCTTATCAACAGCAATGGTCTCGGGCATTTCCTCGGTTTCGGTATCTGGAGGAAAATCAATAACTGGCGTCGGAGTGGCCTCCAGTACCGGAGGTATCGGTAATGCGGTGTCTTCGGTTCGGAGCGGTGGAATAACTGCCTCAGAGCGAACCGGAGCACTCGCGGTTAGTTTTGGTGTGGAGTCGGTTGAAGACGCGGGCCGAGGATGTCGGTCCCGGTCTTTTCGTTTCTTAGGAGTCTGCGTTGTCGGTAGTTCCGACGGCATTGTATAATCAAATTTTTCGCCGAAAAAGCCTTCAGCGAACTCCGCCCGGTGCCTGAGTGCGCTTGTTGAAGCGAGCACAGGTGGCACAGGCCGAGACGTCGTGGTCTGGGCCAAGGCAAGGGAGGCAGTAAGAGTGGAAATCCTTATGAGGTATTTGTTTACCACAAGACAAACAATTATTTACTTTTTCAGTAATTTCTGACATCGGCTGAGGCAAGAAAAGGTCCCCGACAGGGTACTTAGCTTTTTTGAAGACTTCGGAATCGAAGAATACAGGAGCTGACCGACCGGCACTTGCGAACTGCTTCTGCTTCGGGCACCGTGTGGCAAGAAAGACTGAAGAAGATGGCGTCGGCTGATGCTTATATACTCCAGCCGCTCTGACGTCGGAGAGAAATGCGACATCAGCCGACGTCGGACCCAGACTTTGGAATCCGGCCGACCGAGGGCTGCCTGAGGCAGGACAACCCATATGTTATGACTGCAGTTGCATTCTTGAAGGACATCTGCAACAGATGGTTAGAATCACAGACTGATAAAAATTAGCAGGATTTCAAGTGTGACAAAATATGGAAAACCACCCTTGAGAAAACATAATGTCAAATGTCAGTCTCTGTATCTAAATTCAACTGTTACTGGCAAATGAAAAGTAGGGTACATAAGTTAAGCCAGGTGAATGACGCTTTCACCAGGCATATCTCATGTACCCTCCCTTACTACCTTGTTCAGACAAGAAGGGATTCACAGCATCTTGTCAAAGACAACATTCTTCATCAAAATGTCACAAAATTAACCTCTGTTCTGCAAGATGGACATCACTAAACTATTAAGATAATCAACCATACGTCATGTGAAACATTCAACTTCTATCACTGTTCAAAGGTTCATAGGTTGGTACTAGGCTATCAGCCCTAGGGCCTATACAAGCCTAGGCAAACAATTCCCAGGATATTTCTTCCCACAATATTTACTTCCCTGGACCCCTGTCTATCAGGGTGAGTGATGTGATCCCCGGGGTGAATTTCCTATTTCCCATCCAATCGTCAAGGTTCCTTCTGAAGAGGGCCAAGGAGGCACTCTGCTTGACATGTATGGGCAGTCTATTCCAGAGTATGGGGAGTCTCTGGGTCAGGAACCTATCCCTCCAGCATGTTTTGTTCATTGTTATGACAAGATTTAGATCCCTGGAGAGTGTGGCTCTGAGGGATTGGGATTTCTTTAAGTGGAGCATGTCCAACAGCTCAGGGTTTGACATGGCCTTGTATGTTAAACAGAGATCGCCTCTGAGTAGATGATATGCTGCAGAGTATAGCTGGAGTTTTTTTAGATGGTCAGCACAGGGCATCTGCTTTAGGCCTGTGATTCTTTTAGTGAGGTATTTCTGCGGCCTTTCCATCTGTTGCGGATGTCTTGTGAGGTACATACCAAATGGGACATTGTACTCTATAATGGGTCTAATGAGGGATGAGTGCAGTGGGACTATGACCTCCTTTTTTCTGGATGAAAAGTCCTTAGTGATGAGGTGTGCCACATAGAAGGATTTCCTGACTGTTGTGGCTATGTGGTTATCGAAGGTGAGATCACTGTCCACCTGTGTCCCTAAGTCTCTTATCACACTTTCGGAGTTTAGTGTACTGCCACCTATGTGGTAATTCACAGATACATGTTTTTTCCCAAAGGGGATAACTGTACATTTCTTGGCATTAATCTTGAGCCCATGTCTCTGGCACTAAGTATCTGTTTTTGTAAGGACCTTTTGTAGAATATCCACATCATTTGGGGATTCAATAATGGCTCCCAGTTTGCAGTCATCTGGGAACTTTGTTAGCCAGAGTCCCTTAGTGTTGGCCTGTACTTCAGAGAAGTAGATGCCAAACAAGAACAGTCCCAGGACTGAACCCTGAGGTACTCCACTTGTCTGGAGCTGGATTTGGAGTCGGCTACTTTTACAGTCTGGTTTCTGTCAGTGAGCCAGTTGGCAACCCATCATGTGACATAGGGATTTATGCCCAGTTTAGTAAGTTTATTTATGATTCCAGCGTGGGGGATGGTGTTGAAGGCCTTGGCGAGGTCCAGATAGGCTGTGTGGACGACCTTACCCTTGTTCACAGCTCTGGAGACTGATCTGAAGAAGTCAATCAGGTTCAGGAGACAAGATCGGCCCTTCACGAACCCAAACTGGGTGGGGTCCAGTGTTTGAAGGTTGCCAATGTCTTTGTTTATAAGTTACATGATAATGCATTCCATGCCCTTGCAGATCAGGCTCGTCAGACTGATGGGACGGTAGTTCCCAGGATCCAAGGTGAATCCCCCCTTGTGGAGTGGGATAACTGTAGCTGTGCGCCAGTCAGTGGGCACGAAGCCTGAGGTGAGGCTGTGATTAAACATGACACTTAGGTGAGGTGCCAGTTAATTTTGTAGTTCATGTAGTACACAGCCCGGGATGCCACCTGGTCCCATGGATGCTGTATTCTTAGCTTTGGAGAGTGCAGTTTTTACCTGTGTGGCCATGATTACTGGAATTTGGCAATCTTTTGGTATTGAGATGGGCCATTTAGGGGGTGAGAAGGGGATGAAGTTGGCATTAAATTGATCTGCCAGGATATTGGCAATATTCTTGGGATCAGTATATTTAATGCCATTCTGTTGTAGATCTGAGCATTGCCATTTAGATTATTGACATAACTATAGAATGCCTTGTGGTTTACTTTGAAATCTTTGGCAATTTTATTTTTGTAACTAGCTTTGGTGGATTTTATGAGGGATCTCAGCTTCCTAATGAGGCTGGTAAGGGAGTTTTTTGCAAACTGAGATTTTCCTCTTTTCTGCAATAGTTTTTTCCTTCTGTTGTATAGTTTGTTTATGGCAGGGGACCACCAGATTGGCTTCCTTTTTTTAAAGGAGAGCATTTTGGTTCTATTTGGGATGGCACGATTCATGCATGAGTAGATGTGCTCATACAGTACCTTAGTGTAGGAGTCAGCAGTCGAACTTTCAGCTCCCGTCTGCATTGGTACCATGAAGTTTGTCACTTCTGACTTATGTAGCATGAAGTTGGCTTTGGAGAAGTTTTTTTTTGGAGGTTTCCTTACTGGGGGGTGGGGGTGGGATGTGGATGTCAAGGGTGTTTTGCTTATTGTCAGACCTGACCAATGAGGGGGTGACCACTTGTGTGGAGCATCTATCTCCCATGTTGGTAATGACCAGGTCTAGGATATTGGAGCCCCTGGTGGGACAATGGATTAGTTGATCGAAGGTGTTGGAATTTTGAATTCCAAGAACCATTGGGAAAAGGTGTTGGTACCCAAGTAGTTTTCCCAGTTAATGGCAGGGTAGTTGAAATCACCCAGTATTAGGGTGTTTGGTTGTATCTTAATATTTTCAAGTATGTTTAGAAAGGTGTAGTGAGAATCTTGGTGCATGGTGGGGGATCTTTAGCACACTACAATTTGGATTACAGTCTTACCTAGTATTAGTTGCACCTGAGAATTTCAGATGCATTTTGTTGGGCAACTAGCCTGGAGGTGTGAATATCATTGGTGAATATGGACACTCCTCCACCTTTAGTGTTTCGGTCTTGGTTTGGTGGCCGAAAAGTGTTGTAAGAGTTGTAGCCTGGTATTGCAGGGGTGCTCTCTGGAGTCTTAAACCAGGTCTCAGTTACTGCACAGATACTGATGTTCTCCATTTTTAGGAGTGCCTCGAAAGAGTGCATTTTGAGGTTTAGACTTCTAGTGTTGAGTAGCATTGCCTTCAGATTTTGCATGCTTGTATTTGTTACAGTGGTAGTTTTGTCCTTTGAACCTTCCCTAAAAAAGGCGCTATAGTGGTGGCAAGACCTTTAGCCAGTAACCTGAATCCCGGGAGTGACAGGTGCAGACCATCTCTGGCAAAGCATCATGATTTGTCGAGCATGTCGTCCCAGGCAGACAGATAATGGATCCCCTTTGAATGACACCAGAAGCTCAGCCAATTGTTGAAGTCAATCATTTTGTCCATATACTCTGGTATCATTTTGGGCAAAGGCAAGATGCTACTCAGGGCTAGGGTCATACCTGCCTGGGCCACATGATCCGAGAGCTCTTCCATGTCTCTTTTGATGTAGTCCAGTGAGGTACATCTCAAGTCATTCACTCCAACATGGACAATGACAGAGTCGTATTTGTACTTGTTGTGGAGTGACTTGAGTGCATGCATTATGTGGCAGATCCTGGCACCCGACAGGCAGCTGACTGTAATTTTCTCCTTGCTCAGCCTGGTGAGTGAGGCATCAGTGTGCCTGACTATAGAGTCACCTATGACTAAAGTGTTCAGTACATTGTCTTGCATTAGGGGCTGTTGTTGGGTGGCACACTGGTGTTGTGAGCTATGTGTCACTTTGGTTGTGAATGGTGTTTGTTTGCATTTCAGCTTCGGAGGTCCTTGTTGCTTGGGCAGGTTAATGTTAAGGGTCTCCTCATATGTGGGTTTAGTGTTGCTATGCGTGGGTGTTGATGGTGCTGGCTTTGAAGGGCTATATGTTGCTTGAGGTGTAGTGCAGGTGTTAACCTTCTCCTCTTGACTGTCTAGCACAATCTTGGCCGGAGAGAGCTTTGCTTCCAGTTTGGCTATGTAAGTGCATCTCTCACAGGTTGTAGTATTGGGTGGTAGGAGGACAGGGTTGTCTGTGTACATGAGGCAGTTGCTGCATTGCCCCAGTATGCCCAGATTCACCAAGTAGACAGGAGAAATCAACGGAAGCTGATCCTTGGACATGCCTGTTTAGGTGCTTTTTTGTAAAGTACAAGAGCTGTTTTCCATTACCTTTGCAAGGTACTTTGCAATTATAGGCTGTTTAAGTGCCTATGATTAATTTCTCTTTATTAACAAGGACAGTTGAGTGATTGTATCAGTTTAAGGCTTCCTAGTGCTTTCCAGCAGGTTCTAGAGCAAGTGCTAGTCACAGGGGTTCAGATTTTAGTGCTACTACTGAGAAACCAGAAAGTTCTAAGGGAAAATTTGTAGAGCAGACTTTCTGGCACCTGGAATAGTTTAACCGTAGCCCTGCGGTGCTGCATGATGTGAAAAATGTGCAAACACACGTTTTTAAGCCAGAAAGTTGAAAGGGATAGAAATCAGCCCAAAATGGCTACTAAAATTACAATTTCAGAGCTGGAAACCACTTCTCTAGTGTTAGATAGGCAGTACAATGCTCACCATTCCCACTGGTAAGCAGTAGGACTTCCCTCTACTACAGCAAGGTCTGGATAGCTCTGAACACAGAAAATAAAGTCCTTAAACCAGCAAAGCCTGGGATCTGGACTATACCAGCTAGGAAAGGTGGTAAACGAGCAAACACAATAGTATTTATTTTTGTTTTTAGATACTTAAAGTGGGGAAAGGGACATGTCAGCTTAGCTTGTAAAATAAGAATGATTCAGGCCCCTCTAGTTATGTCATCTCACAAAACTCTGCAGTGATGTTCTGGCATGCTTGTCTTCACAACTTCGGATAAATGGGTAGAATGCAAACAGAAATATATTGGTAAACACTGTTACAAAACTGCTTCTTCCTTGGAAGTCATCTCCAGTAAATTGATATAAAAACAAGACCAGGCCACAGTGTGTAAGTAAACTTATGTTCATATGTTTACTGCCACAGTAACCTAATATGGCTTCTCTATGCTTCTTCCATATATACAAACCTGTCAAAATATAACCTGAACAAGCTGACCAACTCATATAACAACATTGCCAGATTTGCCACTGCTTCTCCTGTCAGGACCCATCACTGTTATAACCTGAAACAATTACGCTGGCTAGAGCTCCAGAATCAGATTCACTATAGCCAACTCACCATTGCCCACAAGACCCTCTACCAACCCAAAATACCCCAATTCTTTCCAGCCTCATTACCCAATATAAAAACTTCAAAACATAAAGATCTTCTAATAAACTTCTTGTATCAATATGTAAATCTAAAAACATGGCAGGAGATGCCTTGTTCTCTAATTTTTGTGTCTTTCGGCTTTTCCCAGTTAAGTGTCGCCGCAGCGGAACTCCGGTCTGCTAATGATTGGCAGTAGATTTTTACGTGCCGAGTTGCCAGCCCTGACGCACAACCTTCAACAAAGGTACACCCATTCACGCATGTCTCCACACAGAAGACGCTCTAGCGGAGAATCGAACAGGACAACGTCTTACTGTGAGGTGACAACGCTACCGCAGCACCACCACCGCAGCCTTGTTCTCTAATGCAGTGAGAAAAAACTGGAACCAACTTCCTTATGAACTTACATCACTGTCTTCTTATACACTTTTTAAGCACAATCTGAAACTCTATCTGAAAACTCATTAGTTATGCCCCTGTTCAAATCCTGACTAATCCTATCTGCTCCCTTCTCTCTCTTGCTTTAGACCTTATATCTGCTCTGACTTTTATCAATATCCACCTAATACCTATCCTTTACAAAGACATATCTTACTCTTTACAGCTAATTTAACCTGTATAGCCAAGTCTTTTGTAAATACAGTATAAAATACCTCATCTAATGCTTCCAACAAATTCTGTACAAACTGTGCAAGTTATTTTTTTTTTTGCAATTGCTGAAACTTTAACTATGTATCTGTACCACAACTTGTTACATAAATTTATGTTGAAACTGTGTAAATGTTTGAACTGTTGAAACCTTACGTTTGTATCTATATAAATAACCTTTACCTGAATAGGTGTACTAATGTAACTTCCTGGAGCCTATCTCCCCGGGACTCTACTGAAAATGGACATGTATCCAGTTAGACCATCCCGGTCAACAAATGTAAAACAAACAATATGGCTTATATCCAGGATAAAAAACACAATCAGCCATCTTCCAAACCATTACTTGGCTTGAGTTGAACTGGCTGAAAGTCAGGTTTGGGTTCCAAGCTCTCTGTAGCTTTTAGACCAGACAGAGGGAGGCTTAAGCTCTGAGAGGACAGTGCCAGGGAAAATAACAATATAAATCCACACTCTGGCATAAAAAAAACAAAAAACAAAAAAAAAAACAATCAAATATAAGGGGGATGGAGGGAGGGACCAGCTATCGCAGCAGTGATCATTTGAACATCTGCTGTTATGGTAAGTTTATTTACATTACTGTACTACATTCTTCATATGGAAAACTGCTGCAGTACCTTAACCTATATTGATATATTACTATTGTTTAACATGACTGATAGGAAGAAGAGTGAAGGTCCAGAACACCTTGGAGAATGGACCTAGGAAAGCCTGTCCTAGACCAGGAGAAGGAGTCTAGTTTATAGTGCTTTGTAAAAGTGTGTACATAAGACCAAGTTGCTGCTCCTAGAATATTTCCAACTCTTTGCAAAAAGCCACTGTGAAACCAAGGCCCTGGTAGAGTAAACTTTGACCCTACCTGCAATTGTTTTGTTGTGGTGGGTATAAGAAAAGGTATCAACATGAGACAACCATTTTTAAATAGTCTGATTTGACACAGGGTTGTCCTTTTTTCTTAGCTTCACAACAAAATGAACATCTGCTCAGAGTTCCAGAAAGAATTTGTTCTCTCAAAATAGTACCTGAGTTGTCTGTGGATATCCAAGGTATGGAGTACCCTCATTTTAGGTTAACTCATTACACCAGAGAGCGCCTCCAGGTATTTCTGCAGTTACCTCCTACTGCACATCTAGGCGTCAAATATTGCTTGTTCATATTTGCATTCTTCTTCTTTCGGATTTTCCCGGTTAGGGGTCGCCACAGCAGATCACCTGTCTGCTCATGATTGGCAGTAGAGTTTATATGGTGTCGAATTGCCAGCCCGGTGCCCAACCTTCCACAGAAGGTACACACACACACACACACACACACACACACACACACACACACACACACACACACACACACACACACACACACACCTAGGGCCAATTTAGAGTGTCCAATCCACCTACAGCATGTTTTTGGGATGTGGGAGGAAACCGGAGCACCCGGAGGAAATCCACGCGACCATAGGGAGGACATGCAGACTGCGCATAGAAGGCACCCCAGCTGAGAATCGAACCGGAGAACCTTGCTGTGAGGCAACAATGCTAACCGCTGCACCACCGTGGCCGCCCGCTTGTTCAAATTTGCAAAACCATGCTACATACAAGGTATCAGAATATTTTATCTTATTTATTTATTTATTTTATTTTATTTTACATTTGTTAACCGGGCTAATCTGGCTGGATACATGTCCATTTTTAGCAGAGGCCCGAGGAGAAAAGCTCCACTATCATACTATAACTTTACAGATTAAGATACCACTAATAAAAATAAAAATCAATCAAACAGTAAAACAAACAAAAAATGACAAAAGAAAAGCAAATTCTGCAGAGGGCTGAGGAGGAAAGCTCCACTATTATACTAGAAACTTTACATTTAAAAAAAAAAATCACTAGACAGAAAAGATTCAAACATTGCAAAAAAATAGCAAGATACAATTTAATATACAGAGCTAACTATGAGAGCAGGTAGTGTAACAGTTATCAGTCAGGATTCGAGCAAGGGCATAGCCAGTGATTTTGCAAATTAATTCTAATCTGTTTTTTGAAAAGGTGACATGAGGTTAGGGAGGTCAGTTCAGTGGGAAGTTTATTCCAATGTGATCCGATAGTGTTTGCAAATAAGGAGTCACCTGCTTTATTATGAGATTTGATAGTAGTTACTAGGAGCTTGTTGGCTGAACGAAGTGAAGTAAGATTTTTATAAGGTGTGATAAGGTTGTTCAGTATGGGTGTGTTGGAGGGGTAATGTAGAATTTTAAAAGTGATGACTAATTGCTGCAGGAGTATTAGGTTTGGAAGTTCTAGCCAGTTGAGTTTCTTTAAGTTAAGACAGTGATGAGTACGGAATGGAGAGCCAATTGCAAATCTGGCAATACTATGGTAGGCTAAATTAAGTTTCTGAAGGTTAGCTTTAGAAATGTTAATAAAGGAGGGAGAGGCATACAGTAGTGTGGAGATGAGGTGAGTTTGGGCAAGAGATACTCGGGATGTGGCAGTAAGAAAGGGCTTAAGTCTGTAAAGGGCTCCTATCTTTTTATTTACTGTCTTGATAGTTAGATAATGTGATAGTCAAAGTTTAGCTGATTGTCTATGGTGACACCTAGCAGTTTTGTGGAATAGTCAGGTTTGATGATAGTGCCATTGCAGGACACAATGGAAAAAGTGATTGGAGTGGATTTAAGGGTTGGGGTGAAGAGTAGAAGTTTGGTTTTTTTGGGATTTAGGAGGAGACAGATATGCTGAAACCATTTTTCTGCTGCTGTGAAAACCAATTGGGTAGAGGAGTGGAGTTCTACTGGGGATGGAGCAGAGCAGATGAGAGTAGAATCATCAACATACTGTATACAAGTGGATGTAGGGAGGGAAGTGGGCAGGTTATTTATGAATATAGAGAAAAGTAGGGGACCTAAGATGGACCCTTGTGGGACGCCTATAGTAACTGGGAGTTGAGAGGATAGATGGCTTTCCCAAAGGACTGCTTGTTTTCGATTTGTCAAGTATGAATCAAACCACTGTAGTGCCAGAGAGTCAAGTGACAGGGATTCTAAAGTGTGGAGGAGAAGTTGATGGTTGACCATATCGAATGCTTTCGAGAGGTCTAAGAATAGTGCAGAGGAGAACAGGTTGTTGTTACGAGTTTTGTTTATTATGTCAGTGAAGGAGAGAAGGATACATCTTATTAAGGATTATCTTGAAGCATACATGATGGAAAACACAACTGTATGGATGTTTGACCTCTGTCAATGAGTATTTGTTAGAACTGTAAGGTGATAACTTCATTTTATTTTTAAAGGCTCAAGCCACACCCACTGAAAGTTAAAGGTACACATTCAAAAGAGCTGTACTGGAATGAATGAAAAGAAGCAGGGAGATGCATAACTTGGCTTAAGGTAAACTTGGATATCACTTTAGGCATAAAAAGAAGTTATATACTTACTATAATATTCCATCTGTGTTGCCCATTTTCATTCTCTCTCAACAGTTGGGTTCGCCTCTGATCCTTGGATCCGGCTCGGACGTTATTATAGTTCATGGCCACATAAAATCTCTTGAGCTCCTCCCTACCCACAATGCACCAACCCTAACATACCTCAGATCTTGTTTGCTAGATGACATAAGGTAAGAAATATTAATATAATATTCTTGACAGAAGAAGGCATTATCTGGAGCTCAACATAAGGCAGAATGGTGTCCTTATAAACGTTCATACTTCCAGAAGTCCATAATGACAAAGAATGGGGGTGGGGGTGGGAGGGGAGTTAAGAAAGAATGAAAATGGACAATACAGATGGAACATTATGATGAGTACATAACTTCTTTATCTGATGTTGTCAATTTTCATTCATTCCTCAACAGCTGGGACAGAGTGCCCAGCTACGTGAAACCCTGAGTGAACTCTAAGGAAGGATATTCCTGAGCACGGATGAACCAAAGGCTGCTCTTCCCCTCAAGACCAAATCTAGTTTGTAATGAGTAATAAAGGTATGAGGATTAGTACAAGTTGCAGCTGCACATGTCATCCATGGAATGTCTGGTTAAAACACTGATGAAGTTGCCATGGATGTAGTCAAGTGGGCTCTTAAATGTTTTGGTAATGAAATACCTACTTTATTGTAAACGAAAAATATACATTTGGTAAGCCATCTTGCCAAAGTTACTTTTGTAACTGATTTACCTAATTTGGCATCCTCAAAAGGGACAAATATTTATCAGATTTTCTAATTTATTTTGTCCTTATGTAAATAGAAACTTAACTGTCTATGAACATCTAACAAATGCAACATATATTTTCCTTTGTTTTCAAATTTTGGAAAGAAGAGAGGAAGATTAATAGACTGGTTGATGTTGGATTCTGACACCACCTTAGGATGGCAGGAAGGGTTGGTCCGTAATGTTACTCTATCCCTACGAAATATCAAGTAAGGAGGTTTGCAGGACAATGCTTGAAGTTCAGGAACTCTTCTAGCAGAAGTAACGACCACTAGAAAGATAGTTTTCCAGGTCAGAAATTTAAGATCACATTTTACTGCTGGTTCAAAGGGAGAATGAATTAAGCCCTGCAGTATTAAATTCAAGTTCCATGGTGGAGTAGGGTCTTTATAAGGTGGTCTCAACAAAACAGTGCCTCTCAAAAAGGCCTTACAAACCTTAGATGAAACCAGGGAAGAATTCTCAATTCCTATATGGAAGTAAGAGACTGCTGCCAAATGAACTTTAATGGTTAAGGAGCTAGCTCCTTTATTAAAAATTGTTGCCAAAAATTCAAGGACACTTTGTACTGGGGCCGAAAAAGGGTCAATACTTTTCTGATGCACCTAAAAAACAAACCTCTTCCATTTACTTCTGTAAAGTTTCCTCGTAGAAGCTTTATGGGAAGATAAAAGTATATGATGGACAGAGGAAGACAGCATAGCTTGCCTGCTATTAAAGGAAGTGGAGAAACCATGCTGTCAACTTTAGGTTTGAGATATCTGGATAAATCATGCCCATTGGATGATACAGGAGGTCTGGAATCAGATCCAGAATCCATGGTTGGTAGACTAGATGAGGTCAAAGACAGGGGAGCCAAATTTGTCAGCGCCAGTAAAGTGCAATGAAGATGACTCTGCTCTTCAACCTGGCAGCTTTCTTCAGAAATTTGGGGATCAAGGAAGTCAGGGAATAAGCATAGAGGAGACCACGGGGGCCACTCATAAAGCAGAGCATTCCTTGATGACTCTGCCAGTGGGGGAACCAGGGCAAAGAAGCTGTTGCACTTGTTGTTTAGGGAAGCAGATCACAGCAAGGCTGGCCCCACTGACAGAAAATCATTTCTGTCACTTTGTTGTTCATGGACCCCTTGTGAGGTAGTAGAATGGTAGTAGAATGGACCTGCTCATCTTGTCTGCTATCACGTTGGAATGGACCTCCCTGGGATGTGTGTTGTTATCAGAAAGTGGCTGGAAGAGATAGCCCATTGCCGCACTCTGAGGGCTTCAGGCACAATGGGTAAGATCTGGTTCCTCCTTGATTTTTTATGTACCAGACTACCAAAATAATGTCCATCTGAATCGCAATCGTTTCTGAAGTGAGAGAATCTTGGAATGCTTGCAACGCTAAGAACACTGCTCTCATTTCCAGGACATTGATATACATGTTGGCCTCTTTGGGGTACCAAGTGCCTTGGACTGTTTTACCCAGGATGTGACCTCTCAATATGGCCTTGGGTTGAGGGAGAATGAAAAGACGGCTTTGTAGAACCTGATCTGATTGAATCCACCACCAGATGGTGCCTGAGTGAGTCTTATTTAGGCTGACATTCAACGATAAAGAATCAACCATTGTGTCGCTAGCATCCACTGAAGAATCCTAATGTGAAATCTTGCTATTTGAACTAAAATTATGGGCACTGACACTGACCCTAGAGCTCGCAGAATCAATTGTGCTGAAAATGTTCTACTGTGAATCATCTTCTTGACCTGGAATCTGATAGTTTGTACTCTTGCAAGGGGAAGAGAAACTGTTACTGATACCATATCAAAAACTGTTCCTATAAACTCCAGTACCTGAGAAGGTTCTAACTGAGATTTGTTGTAATTTAAGGTAATTCCCAGAAGGTAGCAAGTTTGGAGTACCTGATCTCTCACTCTTATCAACAGATGCCTGGCGGGGCCCTTCATCCAGATATGGAAACACTTGGAATCCCTGCATTCTCAGGTAAGCTGCTACCACTGTCATGCACTTGGTGAACACCCTGAGGGGTGTGGTGAGACCAAAGGGCAGGGCTCTGAACTGATAATGACTGGCTCCCAGCCAAAGTGTTAATACCTTCTGGATAGTCTGTTCATGGTCACTATGTGATAGTGTGCATCCTGAAGGTCTATTGAGCATATCCAGTCATCCTTGCCCAAAAAGGGCAAAATGAACTGTGCCATGACCATCCGAAACTTTGTGTGTTGAACTGACTTGTTCAAGTAGCTGAGATCCAAATCTGGTCTCCAGTCTCCTGTTTTCTTTGGCACTAAAAAGAATTTTGAGTAAATTTGGGATTCTTTCTGGTCTGGTGGGATTTCTTCGATGACTCTTTTTTTCTAGCAGCTTTTACATTTCTAGTGGTGTTGTTTTCCTCTGACCAGGGTGGAAGATCAAGAAATCTGTAAGAAAATGTGGGTGGAAGGGAAAAATGAATTATATAACCTCTGGAAATAATGCTCTGCATCCACGTATCTTTTGTGATGTCTAGCCAGTCTCGCTGGTGCAGGGATAAATTACCCCTGATTGCATCCAGAGTGGGACAATCCGGCCTCCTTTCAGGAGTGCTGATAAGCTCTGTCAGAAAAAGAATCTCTAGAGCCCTGGTTTTGTGGTCTATCTCTGCCACGTGAACAGTGTTGTCCATTTGAGTTCCTCCTCTGCCTCTAGCGAAACTTTCTCCATGTAGATCTTGGAAAGGACCCTGGGATGTGTGAAGTCTACATGTCCTCCCTGCATTCATGTTGGTTTCCTCTGGGTGCTCTGGTTTTCTCCCACGTAACAAAGACATGCGCCTATAGAGTTTCTCCCTGGGCCTCCACTGAAAATTGGCTTTGTTCTAAGTTGGACCTTCCCAGTAAACAAATGTTAAATAAATAAATAAATAAATAAATAAAGAGATGGTGATACCCTGCTGGGTAACCTGGAGTGTTTGGACTGGCTATCCCTGTAGAGTTGAATGCTGAGGCTCAAGCTCAAAGACATATGATTTCCTGAAGGGAGATCCTAGGGAGGAGAAACCGTCTCCTGATGTAGCAGAGATAACTCTCCACCACCTCAAAAGCAAAATGCACTGGGGAGAAGGAAGTCAACAGAGCCAAGGGGACATACTTCCGCACCATCAACTCCCTCTGCCCTGAAGGCAGTACACCCAAAGCAGAAGTCACAGCCGAGCTATCCAATGCCAAGGCTCCAAGGAGCAGAGACTGCTCCGAGAACTTCAGAGTTGACTCCAACACCTCGGTTCTGGCTGGGATACTATGGCTCTGAGAGTCATCCAGATTCAAACTCATGGGAACCAGAGCACTCAGAAAAGACCTCAGAGCCAAGTATGACAATATCCTTGGATGTGACATAGACAGCTTTGGTACATTCAGATCCAGGGGCTCCAAAATGGATAGCTGGATCAGAGAAGGAGTCAATAGTACAGGGGTAGTGCGAACTTCTTACTCAAAGGGGTAGAAGAACACCCATCTGTATTTGCACCGAGAGAAATCTCCTCATCATCCTATCCACTTTGGCTATGGCAGACTCCTGGAAGAACGATAGGAGGCGAATCAGGGAGATTTTAAGTGTTGTCTCTAATTAAAAGGGGATGGTAACCTGGATGGCACCGGGTCAATGGTACATGAGTATAGGGTCCAAGGAAGAGGTTTAGGATTCGAGGTGGATGGATCTGATGAAGTCTTCAGTGAGTGTGAAGTTGGCTTTGAGGCAGTATCCTTTGGATCCATCTTCTGTTTCTCCTTCTTCTGAGGTTCCATTGATGATGGAGTGGAAGAACAGATGGTCTAGGGAGCCTTTTTGAAGTCTCATTAGTATTTGTTTTGGGGGTTGAGTCCCAGTAACTGCCTCAGAAAAAGTAGTAGGTAATAACTCCTTCAAATTTAACTTGTTTTTGTGATCAGCAACTGCAGAAGGATTGAAATTTTTACAAACAGAGCAATCCACTTTCAGGTGTTCTGGGCCCAAACAGTATATTCATAAATCATGTGCATCTGAAACAGGAAGCTTATGTCCACATTGCTGACATTTTTTAAACCCCGAAGGGACATTCTCCGACATTTTTGCTACTACGAAAAACTAGCAATAAGAATGGAATAAAAAGAAAGATTTTTTTATAAGATTAGAAAGGGCAAAGGAGGAAAAAGTGCCAACACTGGTACTGTAGAATACACAGATGTTTAAAATAAAGATAGTTACTCTAATGAACAATAAAGGGAAAATTACCAACAATGGTAAGTGAAAAAAGTAAAAAAAAGATACAAGACAAAACGGAAGTTATAAAAGCAAGGAAAAATATAATTTAACTGAGTGTAACTCGAGAGCTATCGATGACCACATATATTTTGCGAAAGCGGCAAATGAGATTTGAGGTATGTTAGGGGTTAGTGCACTGTGGGTAGGAAGAAGCTTGAGAGCTTTCAGATGGCCACAAGCTATAGTAACGGCTGAGTTGAATCTGAGGATTGTATCCAAACCCATCTCTTGAGGAATGAATGAAAATTGACAGCATTAGATATGAAGGATTGGTTTGTAAGGAAAGCCTATTTTTGTGGAAAAAGAGATAAGGTCCACTCACCATGAGAGCTTGCAACTCAGATGCTTGCAGAGGTCAGAGCAATTAGTAATACAGTTTTCCATGTCAAAGAACCTCAAGTCAGCCTGATAAGCATGAACACAAAGCAGAAGTTAGTTTATCTAGCATAAAATTAAGATCCCAAGGAAGAGCCACCTGCTTTCTAATAAGGTTTTTATGCAACAATCCTTTACAAAACACTTTCACATAAGGTTAGATTGAAGGAGGAGGATCCATGGACAGGCATACTGAAAATGAACCTTGACTGAGGACTAAGACAGGCCATAGGGTAGTAACTCACACAAATGCTGGAGAACCAGAGAAACACTAGCTCTGATTTGGTGTTGGTTCTTTTTTTGACACCAACTAGAAAACCTGTTAATTTACAGATATATGATTTTCTAGCACCAAGGCTTTCTTGACTCCATTACTACTTGCTACAGGTCTTCAAAAATATGCTTAAAAGATATTAAAATTATATTACCCAGGCAGTCAGTTATAGTTGTTTGGCACTGGAGTGTATCAAATACCCTTGATCTTGTAAGAGTACATCCAGTCAGTGAGAAAGCTTCTAGTAATTGTCCCTGGCAATTTCCAAATGAAGTGAGAATCACTGTTGCCTGGGCCAATGAGGGAGTCACCATAATGATCTTTGAGGAGTCCTAAATCTTCACAATGGTCCTGGATGTTAGTGGAAAGGGTGGAAGAGCAAACATGAAATTTTCCTGTCCAAGGAAAGGAAAATGCATCTGTCTTCCAGGTCTTCTAGCAAGGAGTCCTGTAGCAGAATTTTACCAAATGACTGTTTTGAGTGGGGGGCAAACAGATCTATTTCAGGTGCTCCTCACAGATGGATCAATTCTCGGAAGACCCTCTGATCCAATTTCCATTTGTGAAGGTTTGTCCTGGTCCTGCTTAACTTGCCTGTCACACAATTTTGCTCCAACGGCACCAAGATACCTGTAGAGTGAGATTGTGCTGAAAAATTCTGTCACAGGTGAAAATGGCTAATCTGCACAGAGGATAAGATCTGGTTCCCCCTTGCTTGTTTATGTACCACATCACATTGGTGTTGTCTGTAAACAATTGTTGAGGTCCTAGGAACCACAAATGGTAAAGACAGATGAGAGCATTTATAAGTGCTTATATCCCTTTTATGTTTATGTATTTTGGTCAGTCTTTTTTGTTACAAAGACCCCGCGCATTTATGCCCACAGACACTGCTCCCCAAGAAAAGACTGAGGTATCTGTTGTGATGGACTGTGATGGAGCAGAAAAGAAGAAATGGAGATATAGTTTCTGAGAGATTTGGTGTCTCCACAACAAAAGCTCTCTTTTCACAAATTCCAAAATTAGAATCTAAAATATCAGGTGATCCTTAGCTATATGGGTTATATCCTGGCAATGATATAAAAGCTTGCCAGTTTCAAAAGCTTCAGGGCACCTTCCCTGCACCCAAACTATCAGACAGCTCAAGCTGAGCAGACTAAAAGACTGGACGTGAAGCCCTTCAGAGCTTTCCTGCCAACAGAGAGAGGGAGGCTGAGCCCTAAAAGGACAAAGTTAGGAACAACAAAAAATAAATGTCAACACCCTATCATAAAAAGCACACCAAAAAACAAGGGGATAGATGGAGGGAGCAGCTACTGTAACAATTATCAGTCAAACATCTACTGTAATGCAGGTTTACTTAAATAACTGTATTTTGTTCATCATACTGATCACTGCTGCATGAGCCTTAGTTCAGCATTTTAATCACTGCTGCAGTAACCTTGGCTACATGGGTAGATTATCCTAGCTAACTACATTTGGGAGGTGGAAGGTGAAGAGTCCAGGAGTCCCTGGAGGATGGTCATAGCAAATCCTGATCTGGACCTAGAGAATCAATCAAGCTTATAGTGCTTTGTAAAACTATGTGAAGAGGACCAAGTAGCAACTTCAAGAATCCAACCCTTTCCAAAAAGCCACAAATGAAGCCAAGGCCCTTGTAGACTCAGCTTTGACCCTGTCTGGAATACAAACATTTGCAAATAGTCTGTTTTGACACAGACTGGATCTTCTTTCCTTCACAATAAATGAACAATTGATTTAAAGACCTGAAAGATTTAGTTCAGTCAAGATAGTGCCAGAAATGTTTCGGAAATCCAAGGTATGCCATATCCTTTCTACATCAGTTTTAGGTTCAGGAAAGAAAACGGGAGACAGACAGTTTGGCTTAAACTAAACTTGGATACCATTTTAGGTATAAAAGAAGGATCAGTTCTCAAAGAAACCCTGTCTGCATGGGAGATGAGATAGGGGTGACTCACTATAAGAGCTTGGAACTCAGATACTCTTCTTGCAGAGGTCAGAGCTATCAGTAAAACTCATTTTCATGTTAACAGCCTCAAGTACACCAGGTTAGCTGGTTCAAATGGACCAACTGCAAGCTTCTCTAGCACAAAATTAAGTTCCCAAGGATGGGTCACCAGTTTTCTTGGAGGCCTCTTATGTCAAACCCCTTTCAAGAACATTTTAAGATGAGATTTCATTGAAAGAGGAGGATCCATGGGCAGACATGCTGAAATGGCTGATTAATGAACCTTGATAGAGGAATAAAAAAAGACCAATAGAATAGTAATTCACACAAATATTGTAAAACCAGAAAACAACTAAACCTGCCTGGGTACTGGTTTTTATTGTTAGCACCAAGGAAAAAAACTTTATCCATTTGCTAATGTATGATATTCTAGTTGCTGGCTTTCTTGCCTCCATTAGTACCTGCTGCACATCCTCAGTAAACAGGTCCTCAAAAGGGCTTAAGAATTTATTATTCAAGCAGCCGACTGAAGTTGATTGATCTTGTGATTTATCAAACACCCCTGTTCTTGTGTAAGTAGATTCAGTCCGTCAGGAAGGTTGTGGTAATTGCCCCAAGCCATTTCCAAAGTGAGGGAGAAGTATGGTTGCCTGGGCCACAAAGGAGTCACCACAATGATCTTGAGGGATTCCTTCTGAATGTTCAGAAGTACCCTATATATCAGTGGAAATGGTGGAAAAGCATACAGGAACATTCTTGTCCAAAGAAAAGAAAAGGCATCTGTTTTCCAGGCCTTCTTGCAGGGAGTTCTAGAACAGAATTATGACAGTTGATTGCTCAGGGAGGAGACTAAGAGGTCTAGTTGAGAAACTTCCCACAGATGGATCAAATCTTGGAAGACCCCTGATTTCCATTTGTGATGGTCTGACCTGGTCCTGCTCAGCTAGTTTGCCATGCAATTTTGCTCTGACAGAATGTAGGGTGCGTGTAGAGTGAGATTGTGTTATGTAGCTATATCCCAAGCTAACATGGCTAATCTGTAATGGGAGTACAACCTGGTTTCCCCTTGCTTGTTGATGTACCACAAAGGTTCATAGTTGTGTAACAGGCTAATGACCACAAGGGTATTTTTAAGCCTAGCCATGCATCACAAATCTCTGACAAGTTCTGGTACCCTTGATAAGTGTAAGCAGGGGCTTGGAAGATTAAACGTTTATAAGCAGGGGCCAGGAAGATGAACCATTTACAGGCTATCAATTAGAGACATAGTTGCCAAACCAGGGATGAATTTTTTGTTCCTCATCCAATTAGGTTATGGAGGAAATACGCTTCACATGGATGATTGTGGTATTGTCTGTAACCAAGTGAAGAGGTCCAGGGCAGAGACTTGAGTGCCTTGATCAGGGCAAGTATATCCTTGACATGTATGTGCCTGTATCTGTCCTTAGTTTCCCACACCCCTGCACTTTTCTCCCTCCTGAAACCGCTCCCAAACAAAGTCCAGGGTGTCTGTGGTGAATGACTACTTTGGAGCAGGGAGGAAGAAGGGAATATTTAAATTTAAGGATATTTGTTGACTCCAGAAAATGATTCCTCTTCTGACAGACCCTGGAACTGGGATTTGAAAACATAAAGGGCACTGATACTGGGACCAAAGAGATTTCTGATACCACTATATCTTTCTCATGTGGAGTCTTGCCAGGGGTATCATGAGAATCATAAATGCCATGAGAACTAAAATCCTAATGTATTCCCTCGCAGCAACCAAAGTCTTGGTGGAAAACCTTAGAAATAGATCTCGATAGAGGTCTAGTTTTTCCTGTAGAAGAAAATCTCTTTGAACTGAGGTATCTAGTTGACATCCCAGGAACACAATCCTGTGTGAAGGAGTTAAGAAAGACTTTTGAATGTTATTTTGGCATCCCAGCTTGTGTACGAGATCTCTCACTCAAGACAGAGTTCCTGACACTTTGAAAAAGACCTGGCAAAGATAAGCAAGTCATATAAATATAGAAAAATGTGGATACCCTGTAGCATACAATAAGCAATTACTGGAGCTAGATATTTTGTGAACAGTACAGGTGCAGTGGATAGTCCAAGGAGTAAGTTACAGAACTGATAATGTGATCCGTACACACAAAACATTAAAAAACATCTGAAGTCAGGATGAATAGGGATGTGATGATAAGCATCTTTTAACTTTAGTGTTACCAGGAAACATGAAAGAGGAAAAAGAGGTAAACAGGTTGTGAAGCAACATCATTTTGAATTTGTGCACTAATACAAACAGGTTTAGTTAAGAAAGATCCAAAACTGGTCTCCAAACATTTTCTTTCTTAGGTACTAAGGAAATCCTTGAATAAAAACATTCCCTACTTGAGAAGAAGGAAATGGTTCTATCACTCCTTGGAATAGCATGTGACGAAGAACCAGTGGAAACAAAAAAGTCTGATCAGAAGGATGAGGAATGACTTATTGGAAAGGAGGAATTTCCCCCCATTGCCATCTGTAACCTCAATGAATACATTAGGATTTTAGTTCTCATGGCATTTATGATTTTCAGAACCTATTTATCTGAAACTATCTGTAGACAAAGAAAAAATGGAAATTCAAACTTTCTGGGGTGGGGTTACAAGGTCTCTTGAACCGTTATTCAGAACTATTGGACTGTCTTTGGTTTTGGGAGGTTCAAGACTTCTTTTTGGAACCTCCTTGCCATTTCTTCTTAAACATCTGTTTACCTGCATTTTGTTGAGACTGTTTATTCTGCTTTTTGCCAAAACTGGATTAGGAGATAGAAATTTCCTTGTAAAATTTGGGAAGCAAGAGCTGACAAATCTTAGACATTCCCTAGATCAGCATGCCCCTTTCATCACGCTTTTTGTAGGTTTATAGGTAAGCACTGTGCTAGCTGCCATTGCAGGCCATTGTAATCTCATTCGGTTATATATCGGCCTTACCCACCACGTGGTCGATAGTTTGTATAAGTTTCACATACATTTGCATACATTTTTCTGCACTGGGAACTTTTCTCAGGGTTTGTGACCTTACTTCCAAGGATTCCTGATACTGCAGGAGTTCTGCCTTTTGTTATAAAGCATTTGTTACTGCACTTGAGCTCAAAACCAGTTTGTTTTACATTAAGATGCTTTTTTTCTGCACTCTGGTGGGAGCAGAGGACTGATTCAACCTATCCAAGTTGGGAACTGCTGTTGGAAGGCTTATTGTGTGTTTATCTGATTGACCTGAGGGCTTAACTGTGTAAAAGTCTTTCATCCTGCTAGGATAAGAGTCTTAAAGTTTAGAGAGACTGTGGTCACTTATTCACAGTTTCCCTATGCCTGGCTTGGACACCTGTGACTGCAAGACCTTGGGTTCATCTAAAACAATCTGTGGACCTACAAAGCTGATATAAGTATTTTTCACACTTGCTGTAACTCAGTACTATTTAACAGTTCTGTGCTACTTTTACTGATTCAGTTGAATTTATCACAGTTTTCCAGCCTGCACTTGTTAAAGAAACTGTACTGCCCTTAGATCATTTCAACAGTATTCTGATATTTCCTAACCTTCTTCGATACTGCAAAAGCTGTTTTGCATTTGCCAATGTTCTCCTGAGTTTGCAAAAATATTTCTAAGTGTTGCAAAGCTTTCTGTGTTTGTAGAAGTTCTCCTACATCTGCATACATTTTTCTGTATTTGTGAACTTTTCTCAGGGTTTGTGAATTTATTTCCAAGGATTACTGATACTGCAGGAGTTCTGATGTTTGTTGTAAAGCATTTGCTACTGCCCTTGAGCTCAAAACCAGTTTGTTTTACATTATGAGTTTTTTCTGCACTCTGGTGGGAGCAGAGAGATGATTCAATCCATCCACATTGGGAACTGCTGGTGGAAGGCTTATTGTGTGTTTATCTGATTGGCCTGAGAGACTTAATATGTAAAAGCCTTTCATCCCGCTGGTATAAAAGCAAATGCAGTTACATGTGCCTTGTATATTACACAAACCTCTCAAGTTTAAAATCCTCTTTATGAAATGCTGTCCATATTCTCCCACTGTTCATAGCTGCTTAAAGAGCTGTCAGTTTGCAAAGAGGGCAGCACCACTGCAGGTCATTTAATAGTATAATACTAAACACTCTCACTTAGACCTTTAAGTGACTCTTCCCTACTCCTTCCCATCTAATAAGGATCTAGTATAATGGATAGGCACTTCCCTATCATCTCTGTTTCTAGCCTGGTGGATATGAGCATCCTGGGACAGTGTAGTACCTGCCTCATGTTCACTGACAAACATTTAATTTTAGAACATACAAACACAGTCTGTAAGAGAAGTAGCTGCACAATATCGTTGAAGGCAAAGCTGTCACATACACACACAAAAAATACAAACCAGGCTGTCAGCGTTAAATCTAAAACATTCACTACCAACATTAAGGAACAAACACATAGATGCACATATGCAGAGGTATTCAATTGTAATCTACCCAAACCTCCAAGACCACCTAAAAGCATCTCTCAGCGTCCCTGTGCACACTCAAAAAAGACAGCACCTCACACAACAAGTAACTCTGAAAAATCATAGTAACCCCGCTTCTAAGCCCATAAGGCAACACTCCACACAGCCAAGCATTATAGTTAATGGGGATTCCATTGTAAGACATATAGATATCCCGCTTACCAGGCTAAACAAGGAGAATATCACAGTAAGCTGGGTGTCTGGACCCAGGATCTGTAAGACACACAAGGGGCCTATATTATAACACTGAAGTGTCAAAACTTCGAATGTTATAACATCGAACCCAAAACCATGAAAGCTGAAAACCCCAAAGACTGAAAACAGCGATTATTTTCCCCCTGGAAAATAAAATCGCTGTTCCAGTACAAAACACGAAACACACAAATACTACAAACTATTTCTAATGTGGGGGGTGAGCCCCCCACACCCCCCCTACTTAAATATACCAACTCCGACATCGCACCACAGTGGAGGAAATAGTGAAGCCACAGAAACGGCCCACCAAATTCTTTCTCTGGGAAAGAATTCGATGTTCCGCGGCTTCGATACTGTCAGTCTTCGAGGTTTTCAGTTTGATGTTATAACATTCGAAGTTTTGACACTTTGATGTTATGACACAGACCCCACACAAGTACTTAGGTCTTTAAACCACAAGTACCAGTATGACACGGTCACAGTCCATGTGGTTGTAAATGACCTAAGACGTACCAAACTGGACTACATAAAGAGAGACATGATGGAACTCTGTATATGTGTCTCAGGCGGGTATGAATCTAGCCTTGAGTCACATCCTACATTCACCAATGATGATGCCACAGTACCAGCAAAAACCAATTAAATTCAACAACTGGCTTAGTTTCTGGTATCACAACAAGGGGATCCAATATCTGTTAGCCTGGGGAGACATGATTGACAAAACAAGATACTTTGCCTGAGATGGTCTGCACTTGTCACCACGTGACTTCTGGATACTGGAAAAAACGTTATCGATCCCCACAGTGCCTTTTTTAGGCTCTGCCGTGTCGATAAACCCAGCAACATAACAAAAATCATTCACAACTACCTAAATGCTAGGAGTTTAAATAACAAAAAAACTGCACTCCCTGGAGGCACTCCTCACCCTAGAGAATGCAGACCTATGTGTAGTCACAGAAACATGGTTCAGAACCCAGGAATGTACTGTGGTTATCAAACGTTGCACTACCTTTCATACATTTCAATCCCCCTCATCTCAAAATAAAACAAAAGGAGAAGGTGTCTTATTGTTCATAAAAGACAAGTACACTGCTAGACTGGTCCAACAAAATGACTGCTCCATGCCCAACTAACCATATGTGTGACCTCCCTATCATATCCTTGCTAGCTACAGATCCCCTAACATAAGTCTGAAAAACCACACCTCCTACCTAAACCTACTGGAATCTCTTAACATTCAGTCTAAGACCATACTTACGGGTGACTTCAACTACCCCTCCCTAAACTGAGAGACTTATACGACCCATAATTCACTAGCTCAGAGGTTTCTGGACTTTGTCAATGCAAACACCCTGAAGCAATTATTGGCTCACCAACTAGATGTACAAATATCCTAGATTTAGTACTCACATGGGGGGATGCTGCTCCCTCCCATGCATTAATTCCTCCCTGGTAAGATCTGGCCGCAAAATGATTTACTTTAGTATTAAAACTAACCTAGAACACCCCCATCAAACTCCAAACCTGTTAAGAAATTTGTTAAGGCCAATTACCTCAAACTAAGTGAGAACTTATTAAACTTCAAAGACTCTCTGAACCCAACTGATACTGAGGCCTACTCTGAGCTGTACACAAAAAGTACAGTTGTGTACACTTACCATAAATGTAGATGTTCGAGTGTATTCACTGTTGCAGTCATTACATTTGGGTTATCTGCTTGCAGATAGCTCTCAGTCTACCTGATTAACAAAGTCTTGGGTCCTGCATTGGTTGCTGTCCCTTCTTCCATGACGTCAGTTCGTCAGGGGTATAAAACATGCAGCCAACACCATTACATCAGTTTTTCTTGCCCCAGATGTCAGGTACCCCTCTAAAAGGGAGCAATTAAATATAAAAGTACAATGATATACCTCCAACAAAAAAGCAAATGCACCAAAAAGGCTTTTAAGCATAGTAAAGGAAAGTGGAGGTATAGCCAAAAGAAGTTAGGGGGCTGGAGGGAGGGTAACCAGGACTGCAACAGTGAATACACTCGAACATCTACATTTCTGGTAAGTGTACACAACTGTACTACGTTCTTCATGTTACACTGTTGCAGTCATCACATTTGGGTAGATTCCAAAAGCTATGGTTGGAAAGAGGAATTCTGATAGCATTAGGACCAGCTATAAGGCCCTGCAAGACTGCAGTGGCAAAGTCAGCTCTGGATTTAGAGAAAATTGGAAAATGATAATGCTTGGTGAAAGTATGTACAGAACTCCAGGTAGCAGCCTCTAGGATGTCCCTGGTAGGGACGCCTCTAAGAAAGTCTGTAGAGGCAGATGCAGCCCTGGTGGAGTGAGGTCTGATGCCCTGAGGGATAGGTTTTCCATGGTGCTTACAGCAGACATGAATGCAATGGCCTATCCATTTAGAAATGGTTTGCTTTGAAATAGCCATCCCCTCTGCCCCTGCAGCAAATGCCACCAGCAGTTGTTCAGATTTCCTTTGAGGATTAGTCCTGTCCAAGTAGAATCTAAGATGTCTGTGCACATCTATGGAATGCAGTATCTGTTCCCCTTTGTTCTGTGGATTGGTGGACTGATCAAGAGCCACACTGGATACCACTTTGGGCATGAAGGATGGATTGGGTCTGAGGGGCACCCTGTCCGCATGAAAGATGATGAAAGGCTCCACTGCCATAAGGACCTGTAATTCAGATACCCTTCTAGCTGAAGTGATTACTAAAAAGAAAGCTGTTTTCCAAGAAATAAATTTTAAGTCTGCAGTAGCAGCTGGCTCGAATGGAGGTAGAGTGAGTTTCTCCAAAACAAAGTTAAGGTCCCAGGCTGGGGTTGGAGCTCTCCTGGGTGGTCTCAAATTTTTGGGCCCTCTGAGGAACTGCTTGAGCAGTGGATGAGAGAAGAGGGGAGGTTCTGTGCTATAATGAGCTGAAATGGCTGAGGCATGGATTTTAATGGAGGAAAAAGACAGGCCCTTGTGAAGCATCTCAGTTAAGTATTGTAAAATTTGAGGTAAATTGGGCGCTGCTGTGCTCATCCCTCGAGACTGGTTCCAGGCACAGAATCTTTTCCATTTTTCAGCATAAGATTTTCTAGTACTAGGCCTCCTTGCCTCTAAAATGATATCCATCACAGGTTTACTGAGGGATGGTAAAGGAGAAATTATGTAATTAGCCGGGCTGCAAGGTTCGTTGTTAGAAGTTGAGGGTAAAGAATCTGTTTCTCCTGCTGAGACAACAGGGAAGGAGTCTGAGGCAGGTGCCATGGGGATAACCATGACACACTGCGCAGGAGGGGGTAGCAGTGTTGGCGTGGCCAGTCAGGAGCAATCAAAATCATCCTTGGTTTGTCCTGTTTGATTTTTAGTAGTACTTTGGAGAGCAGAGGCAGAGGGGGGAAGGCATAGACTGATAGGTTTTTTCAGCTGAAGGACAGAGCATCCACTTTCCAAGCTTGTTTGTGGGGAGTCCTTGTGCAAACTTTGTCCAATTGGTAGTTCTGGGGAGAGGCAAACAGGTCTATGTCTGGGCTCCTCCATTTGCTTGTCAACATGTTGAAAATCCTTGGTTCCAGTTTCCACTCCTGTGGGTCCATGAGGTTTCTGCTTAGTACGTTTGCCAGTGTATTTAATTTTCCTACCAGGAATTGAGCTTGTAAGTGCACTTGGTAGCTTAAGGCTGTGTTCCACAATGCCATGGCTAGTCTGCAGAGGGGGTAAGAATGTGTACCCCCCTGCTTGTTTATGTGCCACATAACAGTGGTGTTGTCCGTCTTTACCATTAGTTGTCCTGGAAGAATATGGTCCTTGAAGGCTGTCAGAGCATTCTGTACAGCTAACATTTCTTTTTGATTGATATGCAGGTGCATTTGACTTTGATTCCATTTGCCCTGAATGCACTTCCCTGCCAGGTGAGCCCCCCATGCATAATCTGATGGGTCTGTTGTTAGGGTTTGGGTGGCAGGGGGTGGTGTAAAAGGTAGTCCCTTGTTTTGGTGACAGGCCTCTGCCCACCAAAGGAATTCTAGGCATAGGCAAGGTAAGATAGGAATCATTGCTTCTAGATCCTGAGAATGTTGACACCATAGGCTTTTTAGATACCACTGTAGTTTCCTCATCTGTAGTCTTGCATATGGAATTAGAAGAATGCAGGAGGCCATGAACCCCAAGGCTTGTAGTATTTGTCTTGCAGATAGCAGGGTTTTTATGGCCACTTGTTTGAAGTAGGTTGTCAAATGAATTTGTTTCTCTGGCATGAGGTAAGCCATCTGGGAAGATGTATTCAAGCTTGCTCCCAGGAATATAATTTGTTGACAGGGTACCAGGTGTGATTTCTTTTCATTTATGGTGTACCCCAGACAAGTTAGCACCCTTTGTACAAAGGCCAGATGATTCAAACGTATGTTCTGGCTTTCTGCCTGAATTAGACAATCATCCAGGTATGGATACATTTGAATATTTCTTTGCCTGCAAAATGCAATAACTGGAGCTAGGGACTTTGTGAATACCCTGGGTGCAGTAGATAAGCCAAAGGGTAGTGCAGAGAACTGATAGTGCGTGTAGCCTGCTTTGAAGCGTAGGTATCTTCTGCAAGATTCCCTGTTTAGGATGTGCAGGTATGCTTCTTTTAAATCTAGTGTTGCCAACCAGGCATCTTTGCCTAGCATAGGAAGTAATTGGCGGAGTCAGCATCTTGAATTTTGGAATCTCCAAAAAGGTGTTTAGAGTAGACAGGTCCAGGATAGGATGCCATGAATTGTCTTTTCTGGGTACCAGGAAAAGTCTCAAATAGAAACCTTGTCCCTTTTCCTCTTCTGGTACCAGTTGAATAGCCCCCATGCTTAAGAGAGAAAGTACTTGTTTTTGGGCCTCTGCCCACTGATTTGGAGGTAGGTCCAGACACCCGCTTGGTGTTGGCAACGTGTGGAAGTGAAATCTGTATCCCTGGGACACTATATTTAAAACCCATTTGTCCTGGGTAATGAGTTCCCAATTCTTTGCATGAAGAGCAATCTTTCCCCCCAAAGGGGCAGTCAGTTGATAAGTGCTTGGAAATTTTAAAAGGAAGTCATTGAGACAGTTTACCATAGGGGGGAGTCTTATTACTCCCAGATTTGGAAGTGGAGGCCCCCCACTGCTTAGTCCTGTGTGTCCCCTGTGACTGAAACCTGGGGTTTTTGGCTTGAGAAGACCTGGAAGGGGCTGGAAAGGACCAATTCTTAGAGGGCCAGTGCCTACTAAATCTAGGAGGCTGAACTTGTAAGAAATCTTTAACAGTTTGCATAGATTTAGCTTTATCTTCCATCTTTTTAAGAACTTCCTCAGCCTTGTTGCCAAACAGGCGGTCCTGATTTAAGAGAGCATCCAACAATTTAGCTTTAACATGATCAGGCAAAGATTGCTCCTTGAGCCAAGCATGCCTTCTGAGCACAGACCCAGTAATAGCAGCCCTGCAAGAGGCCTCTAATGAATCAAAACCACATTGCAAAGAATGTTTCCCAACTTGTTCAGCAGAATGCATTAAATCCTGTAATTCTTTATTTCCCACACAGTCAGGAATCAACATCATTTTCTGTTTAAGCAGTCCAATAACATGTTGCTGATACTTTAGCATATGAAACTGGCAGTTTAAAGCCCTAATGGCCAAGGTTGCAGAAGTGTAAACCTTCTTACCCCATCTATCCAGCGCCCTTGAGTCTCAATCAGAAGGGGTAGGATTTTTGGCAGTAGAAGCCTCAATGCCCTTGGGCCCCTGTGAAATAGTCTCTGGATCTGCAATAGAATTTTTAAAAAGGAACTTGTAGGACTCAGGGAACCTGTAGTATCTGTCAGGTTTTCTGGGAGCATGAGACAAGGAATCAGGGGCCAAACTAGATTCCGAAAAAGCATCATCAACAATGTCTAGTACAGGAGGAATATCTAAAGGCCTATGCTGAGGTAGGGGAAGGAAATCCTTAAGCCTCTTTTTTGAATCAGAAAAATCCTGGCTTTCCCAGTGGAAATGCTCCCTTAGAGTATGTAAGGTTTCCCCAAAAGAAAAGTCCTCAGGAGGGGGAAGCAGAGGGAATGGAGTCGTCTGCATCAGAATCTTCATAAATAGATAAGGGTAAATCCAGATCATCAGAAGAATCAGAAAAAACAGAATCCTGGTCAGAAGATTCATAATCAACTTCAGTCCTAGGCCTCTTAGAAGTGGGGGCTATCCTGATTAGCATATTAGATCTTCAGTCATTTTTTCATTTGTTTTTTTTTTTAGAGGCCTAGGGGCAGGGTGTAGGCGCCTTTTTTTAGGCATGGTTCGAGATTTAGGCCTAAGTAAAGAAGGAGGCACCGGTTTAATATGCAAGTCCATAGGCCTGAATACACCCTCAGAAGCCGGTGCCTGCACAGCGGCTCCGGACCTATCCAAGGCAGAGACATCCGCGGGTTCCATAGTTGAAGCATCTCGTAGCATACCGGACTCCGAATGGGTCTCAGTAGAGACCTGCAAATCAGAAGTAGCGGGTATCAAGGGCTGCGAATGTGCCTCACTGAGTACCGGCGAACTGGCGACTGGCTTAGGAGAAGTGTCGTCAGCAGTTTTGGACCTCGGTGGCCTGTCTCTGTCTTTATATTTGTGTTTTTTTGGAATCCCGGTAGTCGGATGGCTAACCGACGACATTTCTGGATAATTAAACCGAGAACCGAAATATTTAGAGGTGAAAATATACCGACTACGGATAATGCGCTGATTAAATAAAGCACAAAACCAGCAGCAAGGTACGTCGTGGTCACAGCCTAGGCAAGGAATACAGTACGAATGAAAATCTTTATGAGGTATTTGTTTTCCACAAGTAATGCAATTATTAACTTTTACTGACATTGGTAAGGAGCAAGAAAAAGTTTCCCCAATGGGGTACTTAGCTTTAGTTGAAGACTTCGGTTCTGAAACTCGAAAACGAAGATTTCAGGAGTCGGTCGACCAGCACTTGCGAACTTCTCTTGCTTCGGGCACTGCACGGCAAGAAAGACTGATGTAATGGCATTGGCTGCATGTTTCATACCCCTGACGACCTGACGTTATGGAAGAAGGGACAGCAACCAACGCAGGACCCAAGACTTTGTTAATCAGGCCGACTGAGGGCTACCTGCAAGCAGATAACCCAAATGTAATGACTGCAATGGTGAAACACGAAGAACATCCACTGTACAACCATATTCATAGTTGCAGAGAGGTGGCAGTACCTGTCTGAGTCAAACCTATAATTACTGGCAAAAATAAACCACCCTGATGGACTCCTAGCATAATTAGGTTATTTAACAAAAGAAAAAAAATTCACACCAAAAGCAAGTAGGAACAGAAAAAACAGTGCAAAAAGACACTCACCTGTCTAAACTAACAAATTAGAGAGCTGGTCAAATCTGCTAAAGCAAACAATATGAAGCAAAGATAGCCTTCCAGGTGAAAGATAACCATAAGTTTTTTTTTTTTAAATTATGTTCATAACCTCAGGGGAAAAGCTCAGCAATGTGTCGAGTTAATCATGAATGGCAACACTTACACCCAGCCTGAAACTATAGCAAACCTGCTGGCTGAAAAGCTCAGTTCAACCCCCCCCCCATCACCTCCTACCACACCCAAAGAAATACCCACAACCACCCTCTACCGGTCATTACAAGGGAACAGGCGCTTACTGCGCTTGCTAATGCCAAAAACACAGCCTCCATGGGTCCTGACAACATTCCAGGATGTTTCTTAAATAGCTTAAAACAGACTCTAACAAGGCCACTAGAAGCCCTCTTTAACCACATCCTCCGGACAGACTTTGTCCCAGAGGAATGGAGGACTGCAACAGTCATCACTCTGCACAAGGGGGGGCATAAACTGACCTAGCGAACTACAGACCCATAAGCTTATCTCCAAGGGCATGGAGAGAATTATCATGGACCTGATCAGTAACAACATAGGAACTCTTCAAACACTGGATCAGACCGAATTTGGCTTTATCAAAGGGTCCTGCCTGCTCAATCTGATGGGCTTCTTTAAGAAAACCACCAGGGCCTTGGATGAGGGTAAAATGGTATACCCCACTTATCTACACCTGGCCAAAGCTTTGAACACAATCCCCCACTCAGGGATCATACATAAACTTACTGGGTTAGACATAAACCCCTTCATTGTCAAATGGATAGCAAACTGGCCCACTGACAGGACGCATGTTTTCCGGAAAGATGAATCCACCTCTGACAAGAAACCTGTTACTAGTGGTGTCCCACAGAGCTCAATGTTGGGACCCCTCCTGCTTGATATATACTTCTCAGAAGGGAAGGCCAATGTTGGGGACCTCTGGCTCACCAAGTTTTCCAATGACTGTAACCTGGGTGCAGTCACTGAATCCTCAAATGATGTTGACATCCTACAAAACAGGCCTAAAAAATGACAAACAACTGGTGCCAAAACCATGGTCTGAGACTAAATACTAAAAAATGCATAACCATACCCTTTGGTAAATCAAATGTCCCTGCAAATTATAATATTGATAGCACACCCATAAAAGTATACCCAGTGGTGAGGGATCTAGGAACACAGATAACTTTGAACACCAGGTAGCTACAGTACTGAGCAAATCCTGTGTGGCTCAACTCATAAGTAAAGGCATGGCATCAAGATCAAAGGAAGTCATAGTTTCATTGTATTTGGCCCTCATCAGCCCCAAAATCAAATACAGTGCTCCCTTCTGCATGTACCTAACCAAGCACTTACACCAACTGGAGCAGCTCTAGAGGTTTCTCAGTAAAAAAAAAAAAAAAAAAAAAAAGGTAAGACTCATGTCTTATGCAGACCTACTAAAGGTCCTGTCCCTTTATTTTGTCTAATATTGTTTATTGAAAGGCAACCTATGTCTGATCTATAAGGTATTCTCTGATCCAGCCCTGATGAAAATGTTACATATTTGCAAGAAAAATAATAGGAAGGTTACATGTTCCATGGACCCGAACTTTACTTGTGACTCTAACAGAACTTTCTGGAGAGACAGATTCAAATCCCAAATACTACCTCTTCTATGAAATACGCAAATACACTTCCCATCTTTGTAAAACATAGCCCATCCCACACACTCTTCAAAAAGAATTTGGATAAATGGATGGTGAACTGTAAATTCATTCCAAGGGTACTGTTCATGTCCCTTATCAACAGAGGCAGCCTGTAAAATGACTTAGGGCTCCAAAAACCCAAAGACCCACTAACCTGACTACCTCATCTCATACCTGGGGAATTAAGATATACTACTGTCATATCCTGGGTATTATTACCTAGGATTGTAAAAGCTCTTTTGCCATTTGCCTAGTAATCACATACGAACCTATGAATTATATATTACCTCTAATGAGATAGCTGGGAACATAACATAGATAATTTGAGGGTACCCATGCACGAGATAAAGCATTTAGGAGCTGCATCTGTACATGGGGTACATTTTCTTCATAGATCTAATTGTGTTTGAAAATGGACATGGAATAACTTTGTTTTATGTGGATGGGGAGTCTGTTCCATGGTAGAGGCTTCCTTTGAGAAATACATCTGTCCCTCCAAACCTTTCTACTGATGTTACAGAAGAGGTTTAGATCCCTAGACCAAGTATTTATGATGCCATCTGACTTGCTGATATGCAGTAAATCCATCATTAATGAGTCAGAGGATGCACTGTATGCCAGATATACGTCACCTCTTAAAAGTAAGTAGGATACCAAGTATATTGACAGGACTTTGAGTCGGTCCATGTAGGACATGTTACTTAGGCCTTGTATCCTTTTAGAGAGGTATATCTGTGATGTTCCAGTTGTTGCACGTACCTGGACAGACACATGCCAAAGTGGATAGCATATTCAATGACTGGCTTAATGATGGCTGAGTAAAGGGTGAAAATGACATCCCTAAAGAGAGCCACAATCCATTTGTTTATAAGTTGTGTAATAATTAATTTTCATCATCTCTGCAGCAAAGGGGCCAAACACTAAACCTCTAGCCAAGGGAGAATTTTAAATCTCATTTTTAACACAATCTGGGAGGTTCTGAGAATGTAGCCATGCAAACCTCTTCAAAACAGTACTAGTGGCCATAGCCCTGGAAGAAGTATCAACAAAATCATACACACACTGTAAACAATGAGTAGTAATCTGTGCCAAAGAAGAAATTAAATTATTTAAAGCAGATTTTTTTCTCACAAGAAGAAACTGCAGATAAAACATTCATCATGCTTTCACAATTAGTCAAAACACATGAACCTGACAATTCAAAATTCTGAAAATCAAAGTGGCAAAAGTATACATTTCCCCCATATCTATTAATAATTTTCCCATCCTTATCAGAAAGAAACAGAGTACAAATGATTAGTCCAGATAAACATCACTTAAGTTTGCAGATTTAGGAGATTCTCTCTCTCTCTCTGATACCCTCTTTGTGGGAGTAATAAAGACAACTTGTTGAACTTTCCTGTAGTTTAAAACTACTGGAAACTTCAACAAGGTGTCTTTATTACTCCCTTAGGGAGGGTATCAGAGAGAAAGACAGTCTGCTAGCTTAAGTGATTTTATCTGAGGTAATCCTTTATACTCTCTGCTTCTTGTTAGTCCCGTCATCCTCTGGGTCACAGGTGGGATACCAGACCACGCAAGCCCTCTGGATTACCGCTGTTATCTTTATCAGAACGAGTAGGATTGGAATTGACTAGCTACTCAGCAGTAGTTGGATCAACTAGAGCTACAGCTGCTGTGTCAAGTTTGAGAATAATATAAACATTTAAAAGAATGAGGAACTGTATACCTTATATCTGCCTTTAGGGACAGCTGTCTGACTATCAGGAAAACTGCAAAAAGGCAGTAATACACACATCTTCTAAAGTAGACAGAACAGGAAATATGGGTGGAGGATCTGGAGAATCTTTCTGTAACAACTCATAATATATTCTGAGGGACCGAGAAACCCTCGTCTTCTCCCAATGAAAAAACTGACACATTCTAGCAATACTCTCGGAGAAAGACAACCCCCAGAGGATGAATCAGAAATTCAGCTTTCCTCTGAGTCTGAATCAGAAACCTGCAGATAAAACCTGTATCCATCCTGCATCTTCCTTTTCAGGTTCAGAGTCTTGCTTCTCTTCAGGAAAAGAGGTATCCCTCTTTCTTTTACTAGAAACTACTTTACAAGAAGGATTAATGGCATGAATTAAAGCCTGAGCCAGACCCAGTAAATTTCACCTATACAAAGAAATTTGAGGAGGAGTACATGTATGCCTGGTTTTATGTTCTTTTGTGACATGGAAAATTGGGCCAACCATGTTACTAATGGTAGCAGCAACTTCCTCAGGGATGGATATAGAATTCTGACACAATAGGGAAACCTTCTCTATTCCCTCTCAAGACTGACAAGAGAAGCTCTTTCTTGCTCACTGAGGAGACTCCAAGTGCAGAGGACATGGCTAACTCCCAGTCCACAGTGGCTGTATTATGTGTAATATGGTTTACTATCAATTGTGCGAACGAGAAGCTGTCAGCATGTATGCTGCCAAAAATCAGATTGTCATTTGAACAATGTCAAGTGTATGGGGTAGTCGAACACACTTAGCGAATGCAGTAGTGCATTTGCATAAGTGTGTTCAACAAACTGTACAGAGATTGCAGTACAGCAGGGATTGGAAATTCATACATGTCCCTACTGTACTGCGATCTCAGAGCTGGAATATATCATAAGCAGGGGGTGTGGGGGGCGCATCCCCCCCACAGGGGGGTGCAGGGGGGCTTGTTCCCCTGCAAAAATGCGATATTATTTTTTATTATGTAAAAGACAGTTAAAGTTACAACAGCACATAATACAAAACAGAGCTCTGCTCAGGATTCAACATCTACATCGAAATAACTTTTGTCATTTTTGAGCGATATTATGCATATGTGCAAACAAACTGTATTTTCGACATTACGGTTCGGTAACATGTATGGAAATTGTTTGGTGTTTTGATTTAATGACAGTAAACAGTATAATACACCATAGGGATCAGAGGTAAAAGATTAGTGGTCTTAGGTACAACAAATAGCCACAGCAGAGTCACCCACCTTTGGCTGAGACAAATTGCTAACCTGCTGTGGTGGCAAAGGCTGCTTTCCTAATTTTTTCTTTTTGTTGGCAGACTGTGTGATAGGTAGCCTGTACCATGGTTAAGAAAGATGAAAATGGTGCCTCTTTCCCAGGGAAGAGAACAGTGAATGCTGGTAAACACTACCAGTCTACAAAAGTTACTTTTTTGACAGAAAATGTAGTAAAAAGCACTTTAAAACACTATTCCATCACAACAAATGTAAAATAAACAATTTCTCCATTGAAAAAAATGACTTCTCTTACTTTACACCACTTTTAAACTGACAGGAAAAATGAGTGCTTCATTTAAAAGTATGTATCTGTCTCGTGACAGTCCATTAAAACACAACACTCCTAGCTTTAAAATAACTTTCTTGAAGAGGAAAGTGATAAAACAGCAACACAAATATGAAAATTAAAGGTTTTTTTTCCCCAAACGGAACTTATATGCCCAGCAAAAGAACAGAACAAGCCACCTATTGATCCACAAATGCCTCAGTGCAATGTACTCTTCAGCGGCGGTAAAGCTCTGGAAGGTTTGGCACCTAAACTTGTCTTTTAGTCAGCTCAGCTCATGCTACTGCAGCAGTGATCAATATGATGAATATCCAATATTGCCTGGCCCACAAGAAAGTCATCACATTAAATTTTTGGAGAGTCCCTCTGAATTTTCAGAATCACCCTCAATGTCTGTGGAAAGGGTGGAAATGCAGACAGGAACATTTCAGACTATGGACATGAAAATGCATCTTTTTCAGGCCTGCCTTCAAGGAGTACTGTGCAGAAGAAAATGCATATTTTTCAGGCCTGCCTTCAAGGAGTACTGTGCAGAATTTACTTAGTTGTCTGTTTTGAAAGGAGATAAACAAATCTTTTTGAGGTGTTCCCCACAAGTGGATCCATTTCTGGAAGGCCCCCTCAATCAATTTCCATTTGTGACAGTCTGTCCAGTCTTGCTTAGTTTGTCTATCACTACATTTTGTTTTGTCTATATCTAAGATGCTTGGAGGATTATAAAATGCTGTAGAGCTAACTCCTAAGTTGTAACAGCCAGCCTTCAGAGTGGATTCGTTATTTGGCGGCATTTTGTGTGTATTCTCTAGTTCTCAGAGAGCTCGAAGATGAATCCTAATAGGTTCATAGATAAATGCTAAGCAATCAGCCTGCAGACTATTACATGTCTAGCCAATAACTAGACAGTGACCAAATGTGAAAATAAAACCCTGTACCTTATGTTTGTGAGGTAAAGACCTTAACCATTATGCTAATCCTCCTCATAGTTATAGAAGATAAGACCTGGTACCCCCTCCCCATTTATGTACCACATCACTGTAGTATTGTCTGTAATCACCTGTAATGGTCCCAGAAAACACAGGTCATGGAAGAGTTTCTATCACATGGATCAAGGCTAAAATCTGGCATTTATGTGCTTTGGTCTGTCTGAACTGTTCTGCAGGCCTTGCACCTTTACTACCATAGAAACTGCTCCTTAAGCAAAAACTGAGGAAGCTTTTAGCTTCCACCAATGCAACTCTTTCTTGATAAAGTCCAAAACTGGAATCTGAAAATCCCACAGGATGAGAATGTTGGGTACTCATTTTTTTTTTTTTTGTTTTGCTTTGTTGTTCTACTGAATTGTTCTCACATATAACCTGGCAAAAGGAATCATGATAATCTTAGAAGCCAAAAACCCTAGAATCCAGAGATATTCTCTGGCTTGAGTCTCAGACTGACTGGAAAGAATCAGGAAAGTTTCCAGATAAAAAAAAAACATCTTTTCATGTGTTAGGAATGCCTCAGAACAGATGTATCTAGAAGGCAATCTAAAACCACAATCCTGTGTGACAGAGTCAAGGCGTATTTCTGAACATTTATTTGAAGCCTAAGTTTGTAAGGAGTGAAGAAACCCACCTTAAAGACTCTGTAAAGATCAGCAAGTCATCTAAATAAGAAAAAGTGTGAATGACTTGCAGTCTTTAATAAGCTATCCCTGGAGATGGACATTTTGTAAACATGCTAGTAGCTGTAGCTAATTCAAAGGGTAATGCAGATAAATGATGATGTGACCCAGATACAGAATCTGAGAAGCTTTCTGAAGCCTGTGGCTTTGGGAATATGATGAGATGCATCTTAGTTCTACTGTTACCATAACACTCAGTACAGGAATGACTGGTAACAAATTCTGAACGGTCACAATTTTGAATGTTAGTACTCTCTCAAACTGGTTAAGAAAGATCTAGAACTGGTCTCCAGGAAAGCCAGTTCTTTGAAATCAGAAACATTCTGGAGCTGAAGCTTTACTCCATTTGGTCTAAAGGCACTAGTAGTATGACTCATAGGCTAAGCATGTGTTGAAGAACCTGTGGAAAAAATTCTGGTAAGGAAGAATTCTCCTGAAAGGAGGTATGTGTATCCAATGCCGACTGTAACCTTCCCAAACCAGTAATAGTACCTAAGAGTCTGAAACAATCTGATGCCAAAGGAAAAGACTGGGAAGCAGTCTACAGGACAGACTTAAATGTAGAATGACAGAGGGAAGGTGGACTAGGAATGCTGGCATAGTCATTCTGAAGACTTAGTTTGTCCCTTTTTTGAAAGCATCCCTGTTTTTATTGCTCCCCTCCTGCCATCTTTATTTTTGTTCTCCATGTTACAGGAGATAGCAGGGATTGATTATTTATTTTTTTTTAAGCAGAGGGCTTGTAATATTTAGAATATGGGACTTGAAAAATAGTAATAACTCCCAGAATTAATTTACCTCTGTCATCAAACTGTTTGAGAGCCTGAGCAGCAGGGCCAAACAAAACCTCCTTATCTAAAGTAGACTTTAGAATCTCAGACTTTACCTCATCAGAAATCTTTTGAGTGCATACCCAAGCATATCTTCTTAAAACATTAGTAGTGGTCGTAGACACAGTATCTGCACAATTATATATGATCTGCAGAGCATGTTTAGATACCCAAGACAGGTTAGAAATTGCAGGATTTAGACAGGGCTTACATTTTGATTAAAGTGTGGCAGAATTATCCCACAAGCTGTCAACATCTGACAGAATAAACTGAAGTTCCCTTGCCTTCTTGTCTGTAGGGAAAGAGTTTGTGTTAGTAAGTGCTCTGCCTTTTTTGGGGACTGAATGCTCTTTCAGGGTTGTTGAAGGCAGCATTTAGCACATGCTTCAAGAATGGCATAATAGGAGGAATGAGTGTAGCATGAAAAAACTCAATGACCAAAAGAAGATGATCCTTCCAGTCCTGGATGGGACACCTGAACAGCTGCAGAGGATGTGGCTAACCCCTATTCCATGGTGGTACACCAGGGAAACTAGAGGAAACCAGTGAGTGGTCTAAGGAACAATGGACATTGTAGAGTCACCCACTGTTTAACAGGAAGTGAATTGTGGGAAAACAACAAATGAAGCTAAGTTGTCAGGAAATGTATACAAGCACCAAAGATTAAATACATTTCTAACCATGAAATACACTTTCCAATGCTTGAAAATAACACCTTCAAGCAAAATGTCTCAAGCATCAAATTAATAAAGGCTAAGTTGTCACAAAGTGTGCACAGACATAAAAACCCTTAAACTCTGTTTGTAGTACATAAAAACATTCCCCAATATTTAAATTCTTACACTTCAATTAAAATGGCTAAAAAGAAGTACATCTTTCTAACAAAATTGTCCCAGCACGCAATAATGTGCCCTATTCTAAAAACAGCAGTTACTGACAAGAAAATTCTGATATTAATACATCTGTCTGTATTCTACAGAAAATAAAAAAATACACCAAGAATATTTAAAAAGGCATTATTTTCTGTGTGGAAAGGGTCTCCTATGTGCACTTACTTCCCAGATATGTGCCTGTACCTTTAATTTGTGTAGCAGGCTTTTGCAACATTGTTGCTGATGGTATGTTTTGATTTTAAGATTTTAATGGTTCGATGATGTCTATGTTGTAAAATAGATGAAAGCACTTAACCTGTTTTACAGTAAAGTCCCTTTTGAGTCTCTTTGCTACCTGGCCGTTGATTTTTGGGAGTTTCAATATTTATAACATGGCAAGTAAGCTTATAAATTCTAAACCAACAAGGAAGTGGAGACAGGAGATTTTGCCAACAGGAATAAGCACAACTAAGGATATATAAAACATATAGGGCGGCCACAGTGGTGCAGCGGTTAGCGTTGCCGCCTCACAGCAAGAGGTTCTCCGGTTCGATTCTCGGCTGGGATGCCTTCTGTGTGGAGTCTGCATGTCCTCCCTGTGGTCGCGTGGGTTTCCTCCGGGTGCTCCGGTTTCCTCCCACATCCCAAAGTCATGCTGTAGGTGGACTGGACACACTAAATTGGCCCTAGGTGTGAGTGCGTGCGGGTGCCTTCTGTGGAAGGTTGGGCGTTTGGCTAGCAACTCGACACTGTAAAACTCCACTGCCAATCATGAGCGGACAGGTGATTTGCTGTGGCAACCCCTAACCAGGAAAAGCCAAAAGAAGAAGGATATATAAAACAGATAACAGATGCTAGAAGTAACTGGAAGAAACTAAAAATGGAGCCACACTACTGGCAGCAAATAAGTTGGAAGGGAAAAGCAACAGAATGGGAGGAAGCCAAGCAAGGTCAAAGAATGCCTTCCATATCAGGGACTACTGACAGAATGCAGAGAAAGAAAAGAAAGGGGAGCATTGAGTAAAAGACCAGCTAAGGTAAGTTTTAGTGGAACCAAGAATAGAAGACTATTAAGTAAGGGATATTTGGTAAGGCATATAAAATACAAAACAATTTAAAAAAAAAAAATAACAGCAAACTAAAAATTCTAGGAAGGAAGAATAGAACACCACATTACAAAAGAGCAATGGGAGGAAATTTGTAAGGCCCTTTGGTAAGTTACAAAGTCCAAAAGGTTTAGAATATTTACATTGAAATGTTAACACAAGTACTTTTATACTCCGAGTAGGCTTCAGAGGATTTTCCTTCAAGTGAAGAGGAAATGGTAGAGATGTGAAGAGAATAAAAGAAGCAACTGGTGTGGCATTATCAGAATTTAAGACCTCCCTATGAAGTTTCCTGATCCAATTGTTGGGGAAACATATTGTATTAACTAAAAAGATGACACCATTGAGTTGGTGCCTAGGTTTGGAACTGTCGAGACATAATAAAGTCTTATAAGGTGAAATGTTGTTAGCAGTCAAAAAAACAATTTCACAAAAGTGGAAATCAAAGATTAAACAAACTGTAAATGAACTTAATGCTGTAAAAGAAATAAAAGATTTAGAGTTGGGTACATTTAAAAGCTGGAGGAAGTAAATTTCATAACAATAAATGACTCCAGTCATCCCCCAAAGTATACCTGCCACCATTCCCCAGCCTATTATCTCAAGAAAGCATGTCATATCTGCGCTCTCCAAGGCCAAAAACACAGTCAGTGGGACCAGACAACATCCTAGGTAGCCTTTTAACAACATAAAACATGACCTAGCAGACCCACTTAGATCCCTGTTTAACCACAGCCTGAGAACTCACTATGTTCTGGCAGAATGTAATAGGAATCCCTTTGCACAAAGAGGGACTGTCAACCGATCCTGGGAATTATAGGCCCATAGGTTTGAGTAGTCTCATCTGCAAGGCCATGGAAAGAATCATTATGGAACTTATTAACAAGGACAAAGGTAATCTCCAAACTCTGGAACCAACCCAGTTTGGATTTGTTAAAGACAGCTCATGCCTGTTAAAAAATAACTGACTTCTTCAAGAAAGTCGCTAAGGCCCTGGATGAGGGAAAGACAGTGTATATCACCTATCTTGACCTAGCCAAGATATCTGGCACAATCCCCCACTCATGTATTATAGAGAAACTCTCCCAGTTGGAAATTAACACCTACGTTACCAGATGGCTAGCCAACTGGCTCACAGACAGAACACATACTGTCAAAGTGGGTAACTTCGCCCATAGCAAAAGACCAGTCACCAGTGGTACCACACGGTTCTTTGCTAGGCCCCTTACTGTTCGGAATTTATTTCTCAGAAGTCCAGGCAAACTTGGACAGCCTGTGTCTGACCAAGTTCTCTGACGATTTCAAACTTTTAGTTATGTACTCACCATAACTTTAGATGTTTGGGATCCATCTCGCCTACATTCTGTACTGATGGGCTCGGAGCCGATCCTCGGATCCGACTCGGCACGCTATGCTATAGAGCGAAGCCTCTTATTGGCTGAGCTATTCTCTATCCCAGGATGCACCACCACTAATCCCCCAGATCTTGTCTGTCCGCATTCATGCACACACACATAACTTGTTTATATAACATTGCCAGATGTTTCAAGATGAAACAATAGAATTCGGACCGTCCGATCTCTTCTGATCTCCAAGGCAGGGGGAAGGAGGGTGGGTTATTGGGAATGTAGGCGAGATGGATCTCAAACATCTAAAGTTATGGGGAGTACATAACTAAAAGATGTTATGTGATCCCATCTCGCCTACATTCTGTACTGATGGGACAGTGTCCCTAGCACCTAAATCCTGGGTGGCTCACTGGAAAACACTCCTGAGCACTGTGGAACCAAATGAAGCTCGCCCCCCGAGATGCCACATCCAATTTGTAGTGGGAAATGAAAGTGTGCGGGGAAGACCACGTAGCCGCAGCACAAATGTCACTAATGGCAAGCTTAGAATGGAATGCTATTGAAGTAGCCATAGCTCTTGTAGAGTGAGCTTTGACAGAGGTCATAAGCTCTTTATTAGAAGAGGAATAAGCTTGACTAATACAGTCCTTGATCCATTTGGCAATAGTGACCTTTGTGACGGCTTTGCCCAATTTATTATCCGAAAAGGACACAAACAATTGATCTGTTTTCCTTGTTTGTTTGGTCCTGTCTAAATAAAAACACAATTGCCTGTGGACATCCAATGTGTGGAATATGTATTCCACTTTGTTTGAGTACTTTGGAAAGAAAACTGGAAGTTCTAATAACTGTTGCAGGCAAAAACTGGAACAAACTTTAGGGACAAAGGATGGATTAGGCCTGAGGGATACTCTATCTTTGTGAAAAACCAGGTACGGTGGTTTTACAGATAGAGCTTGAAGCTCTGAAACCCTTCTGGCAGAAGTAATCGCGACCAGAAAGGCAGTTTTCCAAGATAGAAATTTCAAATCACATGTTGCTGCTGGTTCGAAGGGGGAGGAGGTTAAGGCACGTAATACCACATCGAGATCCCACGGAGGAGCAGGATGAGAAATCGGAGGTCGTAAAAGCGCAGCACCTTTCATGAAGGTTTTACACAATCTGTTGCTCATTAAAGGTGGGTTTATAGATTTATGAAAATTGGAAATAGCTGCCAATTGGACCTTGATGGTAGAGACTGAAGAACCTTGATTGAATAGGGAAGTTAGAAATTTCAGGACTTCCGATACAGGAATAGTGATGGGATCCAGACCCCGGAGTTGAGCCCAAATAGCAAATCTCTTCCATTTGCTAGTATACAATTTCTTAGTGGCAGACTTGTGGGCCGAAGATAAGATATGTATGACTTCCGGGTCTAAGGTATGATTCCTGACTATAGTCGGAAGAGGAGGAGCCAAGCTGTTAACTTGAAAGTGTGAAGGGACTCGTGGAGTTGTCCCGACTGATGAATTAATAGGTCTGGGATCTGATCCAGGAACCATGGACCGTCCAGTGCATATTTCCGAAGATAGGGGAACCATACCTGACGAGGCCAGTAAGGGGCAACTAAGATCATTTTGCTCCCCAAGTGAGACGCCTTTTGGATCACTCTGGGAAGGAGGGGAACTGGGAAGAAGGCGTATAGCAAGCCGGTGGGCCAAGGATGGGCTAATGCGTCCATAGGACTCTCCCCCGGAGCTGGAGTGAGGGAGAAGAACTTTCTGCACTTCGCGTTCAGCGGGGTTACGAAGAGGTCGCAACAAGGAGTTCCCCATCTGCTGAATATCTGAGTTGTCACTTCATTGTTCAGAGACCACTCGTGAGGAGAGAGGATAGTTCTGCTCAGTCTGTCGGCTATCACGTTGGATTTGCCAGGGATATGAGTTGCTATCAGAAAACGTCTGGTCGCCACTGCCCATTCCCAGACTCTCATGGCCTCTCTGCAAAGAGGATAGGATCTGGTCCCTCCCTGCTTGTTCAGATACCAGACCACTGACATGTTGTCGGAGTGAACGGCAATTACACCCTGAGGGAGGTAATCGTGGAGGGCTTGTAGAGACAGAAGCACCGCCCTCATTTCCAAAATGTTGATATGAAGAAGATTCTCTTCTGAATGCCATTTGCCTTGGACTGACCTGCCCAGGGAATGACCCCCACCCCATCTGGGAGGCGTCCGTAGTCAAAGTGGCCATAGGAGGAGGTGGAACAAAGGGTCGACCCTGATCCAGATTGGAGGGCACCAGCCACCAGCGAAGGTCCCGTTTGCAGGTTTCCGTGATCCGTATGAGGTGACTGAGAGGGAGATCCTGAAAGGACCACTGTGTCGAAAGAAGCCACTGGAGAATTCTCATATGCAACCTTGCTAGGGGGACTAGAAGAACAGTGGCCGACATAGATCCCAATAGCTGCAGGACCATCCTGGCTGGAGCTTTGGATCTGAGAAGCAAGGCTCAGACTTGAGCCTGTATAGTTTGTATCCTTTCTGTAGGAAGATAGACCCGCATTCGGTTTGAGTCTATCTCTACTCCGATGAATCTTATGCGCTGAGATGGCAGCAACACAGACTTTGGCCAATTGAAGGTGATTCCAAGGGAAGTGCCTAGTGATATTGTGGCTTGTAGGTTCTGCAATAGTAGATGCCTGGAGGTGGCAGTTAGGAGCCAGTCGTCCAGATACGGAAACACCTGGAATCCTAGACTCCTCATGTGAGCAGTCACGACCGCCAAACATTTGGTGAACACCCTGGGGGCTGTGGTGAGACCAAAGGGCAGTGCGCGGAACTGAAAATGACTGTCTCCTAGGCTGAAGTGTAAATGTCTCCTGGACGCCTGATCTACCAGGATGTGGTAATAGGCGTCCTTGAGATCTATGGAGCACATCCAAACACCTTTCTCCAGCAGTGGGAGAATGGATTGTAAGGTGACCATTCGGAACTTGGACTTTTTGACTGAACGATTTAGAATGCTGAGATCCAAAATGGGCCTCAAGTCCCCGGTCTTTTTTGGCACCAAAAAGAATCTTGAGTAAGTCCCTAATCCGATCTGGTCTGCGGGGACCGGTTGGATGACTCCTTTTTGAAGCAGCTTTGAGACTTCTAAGGCTGCAATTTCCCGTTGACTGGGTGGCGGGTCCAGGATTTTCTTGGACGGAGGTGGGGAGTGAGAAAAGGGGATGGCGTAACCTCTGGCGATAATTCGAAGCACTCATCGATTCTGAGTGATACCTTCCCAGGCTTTTAGGTGCCTCGAAAAACGACCCCCGACTGGCTCCGGAGCTGCACAGTCGGGCAATCCTTCAGGGATTGTGGAAGGCTGAAGAGCCACGAAAGGACTCGCGGTCTCCAGTGTTGCGGGGGCCTCTGCCGCCTCTGGGACGGCGTCTTCCAGAAAAATTTCCCCTCCTCTGCCTCTAGAAGGGGGATCGTCCTGCTGCGAGGGATAAGACTTCTGGGATCTATGGAACCACATTTTCCCTCCTCTTTTAGCCTTGGGATAAGGCCGAAGGGAGTGGAAAATCGTGCCTACGGCAGTCAAAGTCTTACCTTCTTGCTCGCAGCGGGTCAATGTGTCCTTTACCTTGGGTCCAAACAAAGAGGACCCATCAAAGGGAGCGTCGGCAAAGGAAGACTTAAAGGCTTCCGCAAAATGACACAGGCGGAGCCAGGCTTGCCTCCGTAGAGCAATACCCGTGCCCGCGCTCTACGCCCCTCGGCCAAATATGAAATGAGCCTCATGGATGAGTTTGATATCGATGACAGCGTAGCCAACTGAGAGCCAACCGTCTGGGCCAGCTGCTCAGGTAGGTTACCCAAGAGGGTATCTGAAAGCTCCTTGATCAGATCCCTCTGAAACCTGGTGAAGTGCATTAAATAGTTCAGGGACCTTAAGGTAAAGGCCGCTGAACTGAGGGTGCGCTTCCCGTACTGATCCATGCTCCTAGATTCCTTATTAGGAGGATGGACAGACGTCGAAGCCTCTGCTACATCTTGTTGGGTAGCAGATGCCACCACCAAGGCATCTACAGCCACACCTTTGGTCAAAAACTCCTTCTCTGGGGGTGCTGATAGGAACTTATTTGGGTGAGCAGGCACCGGTTCCACAGAGTCTGGATGTTCCCACGCCCTTCGACAGATCAAATCTAGGAGCTCGTCGAAGGGCGGAGACACCCAGGAGGCGGAGGGCTGAGCCCCGAAGGCCTTAAGGAACACCGACTCGTCAGCAGAAGGGGGTTTGGAATGCCAGCCGCCTCGTTGTTTGAGGGCTTCCAAGATGTCTGCAAAGGAGACATCATCTGAGGACGACTTAGGGGACCCCTCCGCATCATCAAGATCAGTGTCTGATGTGAGAGACTCATCGGGGGAGTCGACGTGCTTCCTCTTGCACGATCTTTTCCTTGGGGGTTCCTCTGAAGAAGCTTCAGAGGGACCTCCAGGAGGGGGGAACCCCCATAGGGGTGACCTCAGGCCCCGGGGCTCGGCTGTCTAAGGACAGGGGGACTACCAAAGACCCAGTCTCCGTATGTAGGGAAGGTGCTGGTGAGACCGTGGAGGTAGCCAAAGAAGATTTGGCTTGCCTCCTCATGGCCCTGAAGGCCGGACCACCAGAATCCTGGGAAGGTCCAACCCCCATGGCCACAACAGTAGACGGTACCCCCGCAGCCGACGCATCGAGAGGAAGGCTCGGAACAGAAAACATCGGTCCCGAAGCGTCCCCCCGGGGCCGACAGAGGAGGTCCGTGTACCGAACTCCGACTCGAGCCGGGTTGGAGTAAGGGTCGGGGCCGACCCGAAAACCTCCATCGGCTCCACCAGCACTGGCTCCAACGGTGCCGAGGCTGTTGGAGGAGGAACCAGAACTACAGGGTGGGCCATCGGCTCCGAAGCCGAATGGGCTGGAGCCGAAACTAATTTCTGGAATACAGGAGACTGAAACAGTCTTAGGAGCACCCTGTCGATGTCCGAATCCGACATCTTGGAAGATCGGGAGGAAACCGATCGGGTCCGAACCGACTTCTCCATCGGCTCCAAAGGACTGGGGGACCGGCTCCGAATGGACTCAACCAGTATCGGTGCTGAGGGAGATCCCAAAACAATTTCCCTCGGTGCTGAGGAGGGCTTCGGTGCCGAAGGGGAAGAGTCTGTGCCGGCAACCCTCATCGGCTCCAAAATCAGTGGAGCTGATGAAGGTGACCCACCTCTCGAAGCCCCAGTCATCGGCTCCGAAACCAGAGGAGTCGAGACTGGAAGCATCGAGGCAGACCATTCCGCCCTCGGCTCCGAAGTCCGTGGAGCCGATGGAGAAGCCTGCCTGGATTTCTTAGTAGTCGGTTCCGACGGGCTGGTCGGAGCCGACACTTTCTTTTTCTTAGTTGGAGAGGAAGAGGAAGATAAGGCCTCCTCGAAGGAGGGTTTAATCAGCCCTTTCAAGATTAATTTATTCTTCCTCTCTTGGAGGACCCTAGAGGAAAAGGCGTGACACACGCTGCAGGACTCCTGTAGGTGCTTGGCGCCTAAACAATATACGCACGAGGAGTGATCATCGGTTATAGACATTTTATAATTGCACCTCGTGCACTTCTTGAATCCTGAGGGTCTATGTTCTTTGGACATAATGCCTCTAAAACACTCACTATAACAGTGGAAAAAAACACTATCTAAGCCAGAAAACAAAGATTTTAACAACAATAAATCCTTTTTTTTTTTTTTTTTTTTTTTTTTTTTAAGAAAAAACCCCCAAGATGACGAGTACAACAAACACCAAAAAGCAGGGCCAAGAACCCTCTAACTAAAACAGGTACTTGACCTCCCTAAAAATAAGAAAACTCGCTAAGAAATAGGGGAAGGCCCCTCTAACTTAAACGGAAACCTTTCCCTAATCAATACACACAAATTTTCCACAAAATAAAATCAAAAACACACAGAAACACAACGATAGCTGTTAAAACAGCTTTTGGGTAAGAAATAAAGAATTTCTTGACAGAAAAACTTTAAGAAAATAGCACTTAGCTCAGCCAAGTTTGAGACCACGTCCTAGCTTGTAAGCGGCAAACGAGATCTGGGGGATTAGTGGTGGTGCATCCTGGGATAGAGAATAGCTCAGCCAATAAGAGGCTTCGCTCTATAGCATAGCGTGCTGAGTCGGAGCCGAGGATCGGCTCCGAGCCCATCAGTACAGAATGTAGGCGAGATAGGATCACATAACATTTGGGAGCAATCATTGAGTCCCCCAGTGATGTTAATATACTGCAGCCAGGGTTAATGCAGACAAATGATTGGTGCCAAAGCCACGGATTAAAAATAAATACAAAAAATGCATTATTATTCCCTTTGGGAAAGCTGACATCCCTGCTACTTACATTATAGACAGCACCCCCTAAGTGTAGATCCAATGGTACGTGATCTGGGTACTCAGCTTGATAGCAATCTGAACTTTGACCACCATGTATCCACAGTTGTAAGGAAATCCTTCTATGTGATACATCTTATAAGTAAAGGCATTGTGTATAGATCTAAGGATGTTATAATTCCATCATACTCGTCCCTCATCAGACCAATAATTGAGTACAGTGCTCCCTTCTGCATGTACCTCAACAGACAGCTGCGACAATTAAAAAGACCACAGAGGTTTCTCACCAGGAAATTACAGGGTACACAAAACAAGTCTTACGTGGAAAGACTGAAAGCCCTGTCACTGTATTCTATTTCCTACAGGTTGATAAGGGGTGACCTGTACCTGGCTTACAGGACAATCTCTGACCCAGCCCAGATGGAAATGCTATATATTCGTAAATCATACTGCAGAAGAGTCACTCACTCCAGGGATCTTAACCTAGCTTCTGACTGGAATAGGTCATGCTGGAGGGAGAGAGAGATGCATCTCCCAAAGACTGCCACTTCTCTTGAACAAGCTTCCAATTCTTATGAAACAGAGCCCCTCCCTGACCCTCATAAAAGACAACCAAGATCAATGGATGGGTGACTGCAATTTCACTCCTGGGGTGGTGCCCATGTCCCTCCTGGACAGAGGAAGTCAGTACTAACTACCATAGACCCTTAACTGTACGAACTTCATTCACCTAACCGCCAACAACTGGGGAAACTCGGGATAAATATGGCTAGGCTTGTAAGGGCTCCAAGGCCATTAGCCTAGTAACCTCCTATGAACCTATAATGCATTTGGGAACAAATATAAAAAAATAATGCTCAAACAGATGACTAAAAAAAGAAGTTATGTCTTACCATAACGTTCCATCTGTGTTGTTGATCTTCATCCATTCATCACTGATGGGTTTAGTTCCGAGCCCTCGGAACTGAGTCGGCCTTTTACTAAAGCTCGTGCAAGCCAAAAGCTCTCAAGCTAAGATTTACCCATAACCCCCTTCTCCCTGTTAACTCAGATTGAGTTTGCCCTAACAAGTAAAGCTGAGGCTGTCTCCGAGCAAAAACCTTAGTCCAAGAATTGGACCCAAATATCGCCCAGGACCCTCTAGGAGGGGGAAGGAGTGTGGGACGTGATGAATGGATGAAGATCAACAACACACATGGAATGAAATGGTAAGACATAACTTCTTTATCTGATGTTGTTAATCTTCATTCCATTCATCGCCGATGGGACAGGGTCACCAGCTACCTTATATCCATGGGTGGCCCTAAGGAAGAACATTCCTGAGCACCATTGAACCAAAGGATGCCCTTCCCCTGGAGATGGGGGAAGCCCACGTAGCTGCTGCACAGATGTCATCCATTGAAGCTCTGGCGTGGAACGCCACAGAATTTGCCATTGATCTGATGGAGTGAGCTCTGATGTTTGGCAGGACAGATTTCCTTTCTAGGTTATAAATGAAAATTATACAGTCTCTGAGCCATTTGAATAGAGTCACTTTAGAGACTGACATTCCCATTTTTTGGACCAGAAAAAGAAATAAATAACTGGTCTGATTTCCTGACTGTTGTTGTTCTGTCTAAGTAAAACCTCAATTGTCTGTGAACATCCAGTAAATGTAAACAATACATTTCCAATTCCTTGTTGGAAAACTTAGAAAAAAACACAGGCAAATAGATAGACTGATTAATAGAGAGCTCAGAAATTACTTTGGGCAGGAAGGAAGGATTGGTCCATAGTGATACTCTGTCCTTGTGAAAAATCAAATAAGGATGCTTGGTGCAAAGAGCATGGAGCAAGGAAATGTGTCTGGCTGAAGTAACAGCCACCAGAAAAAGAGATTTCCAGGATAGAAACTTGATGTCACACGTGGCTGCTGGCTTGAAGGGGGGGCGCGTGTCAAAGACTGCAAGACACGATTGAGACTCCAGGGTTCTGTGGGCTGCTTAACTGGAGGTCTTGAATGATAGATTCCTTTCAAAAAGGTTTTGCTCAGACGATGAGAGATTAAAGAGGAGTCACCAAAACCATTATGAAAATTCTAAATGGACATGAACAGTAGAAGCTGCAGTGCCCTCCTCAAAGAAATTGGATAGGTACTGCAGTACAGCAGAAATGGGTGCAGAAAAAGGATCTAGTTCTCTCTGTCTAGACCAAATTGAAAATCTTTTCCATTTGTCAGCATAAAGTTTTCTGGTGGATGGTTTATGCGAAGTCAGAATAATGTCACGTACTGGAGAGGAAAGATTACAATGCCTGGCAAACATTGGAAGTGGAGAAACCAAGCTGTGAGCTCGAGGCTGGACAAGTTCGGGTGACTCAACCCTTGAGGGTGAGATATCAGATCTGGAGTTGGATCCAAGATCCACAGTCTGCAAAGAAGATGAGGCCAGAGAAAGGGGAACCATACCTGTTGAGGCCAAAAGGGTGCTATGAGGATCATTTTTCTTCTCAACCAAAGAGCTTTCTTCAGAACTAGAGGAATGGGAGGATAAGCATAAAGAAGTCTTGTGGGCCAATTGTGAATAAGTGCATCCCTAAGGGACTCCCCCTACAGGGAAATTAGGGTGAAGTAGTTGCTGCACTTGTGGTTGGACAGGGAGGCGAATAGATTGCAGCAAGGCTGGCCCCAACGGCTGAAGATCTTTGCCGCTAAGTTGGAGTTGAGGGACCACTCATGAGCCAGGAGAATGCACTGCTCAATTTGTCTACGATCATGTTAGAGTTCCCTAGGATATGAGTTGCTATCAGAAAGCAGTTGAAAGCTATCACCCATTGCAAAACTCTCACGGCCTCTCAACATAGGGGATAGGACTTGGTTCCTTCTTCTTTGTTGATGTACCAAACTACTGACAAGTTTTCCGATTGGATAGCAACTGTACCCGAAGAAAGAGCAGTCTGAAATGCTGGCAACAACAAAAGCACTGCCCTCAGTTCTAGAACATTTATATGCAGATTGGCCTCTAGACTGGACCATGTACCTTGGACAGTCATTCCCTGATAATGGCCCCCTACCCTATCAGAGAAGTGTCCGTGATCACAATGGCACTGAGTTGAGGGGGATGAAAAGGTCAGCTCCAAAGTGCTGTGTCTGTCTTCATCCACCAAGAAAGATCTAGTTTGCACCGATTTGTAATACGAATCTGGGAAGACAATGGTTGTTGATTTGGATACCATTGGGTCAAGAAAAGCCATTGTAAGAGTCTCATGTGAAACCTTGCTAGGGGTACTACAGATATAGATGCTGCCATTGACACTGACAACTGCAGGACCTGTCAAGTCGTGACAGAGTATCACTCGGAGCTGGATCCTTAGTCTCTGAAGCCTGTGATCTGGGAATGAGATCAAGCAAGAGTGGGTATTGAACGTTACCCCTATAAACTCCAGGGTCTGGGTTGGAGTTAGATTGGACTTTTCCCAGTTTATGGATATTCCCAGGTGATGTGCCAAAGAGAGGGTGTAGTGCAAGGCTGTTACCAGTAGATGCTTGTTGGGAGCGGTGAGGAGCCAATCGTCCAGATATGGAAACACCTGGAATTCTTGCAGTCTCAAGTTAGCTGTCACTGCTGCCATGCATTTGGTGAACACTCTGAGGGTTGTAGAAAGTCCAAAGAGCAGGGCTTGGAATTGGTAATGATTTGCTCCCAGCCAGAAGCGAAGGAACCTTTTGGAGCGTTTGTCCATCTTGATGGGGTAATACACTTCCCGAAGGTCTATCAAGCACAACCAATTGCCTTCCTCCAGAAAGGGGAGAATGGACTAAACTGTGACCATCTGGAATTTTGTCTGGCTGATGAACTTGTTTAAACAGCTGAGGTCCAAAATTGGTCTCCAGTCCCCTGTCTTTTTTGGCACCAAAAAGAACCTTGAGTAAAATCCGGATCCTGCCTCGTCTGTTGGGACTTTCTGGATGACTCTTTTTAAGTACAGCTTTTCTATTTGTTCATAGGTTCATAGGTTCATAGGTTCATACTAGGCTATCTGCCCAAGGGCATTTATAAGCCTAGCCCATAGTTATTTGGCTTTCGCCACCCCTTTAGTTTGAATAAAACTATGCCTATTATTTTGCTGTGCCTCTGTCAAGCAGTGACACTGAAGTAATCCCTGGGGTATATCTGCAATCCCCCATCCATTGGTCAAGATTCCTCTTCAACAAGGCCAGCGAGGTGCTCTGCCTCACATGTACCGGGATTTTGTTCCACAGCATAGGGAGTCTCTGGGTGATGAATCTGTCCCTCCAGCACATTCTATTAATAACCGTGTCAAGGTTTAAGTCTCCCTCCCTTGTGGTTCTGAGGGATCTAGATTTTTTGAGGTGAAGCATATTCATCAAATCAGGGTTTGACATGGCCTTATATGTCAGGCACAGGTCACCTCTGAGCAAGCGGTATGAGACTGAATAGAGCTGGAGTTCTTTCAGTCGGGCAGCATAAGACATATTTTTGAGACCCTTTATCCTTTTGGTGAGGAACTTTTGGGGCCTTTCCAGCTGCTGCAGGTGTCGGGTCAGATACATTCCGAATGGGGCATTGTACTGAATCATAGGTCTAATGAGTGATGAGTACAGGGGGACGATGATCTCCCTTGATCTAGATGTGAATCCCTTCATGATCAGGTGGGCAATGTAGAAGGTTTTCCTAACTACTTTAGCAACATGAGTGTCAAACGAAAGGCTACTGTCAACCTGGGTCCTCAGATCCCTGATGACTTCTTCTGTGCTCAGTGGATTGCCACCTATATGGTAGCTAGGGGTAACCTTGTTTTTCCCGAAGGGTATGACTATGCATTTCTTGGCATTTAACTTTAGGCCATGGCTCTGGCACCAGTTATCCGTTTCTGTGAGGCCCTTCTGAAGGATATCTGTGTCAGATGTGTTTTCGACTATGGCCCAGTTTGCAGTCATCTGCAAACTTTGTCAGCCATAACCCTCCTGTGTTTGCTTGTACTTCAGAAAAGTAGATGCCGAACAAGAGTGGACCCAGGACTGAGCCCTGTGGGACACCACTTGTGACAGGCTTTGAGTCTGACATGGCTCCAGCAACTCTGACCCTGTGGGTTCTGTCACTTAGCCAGTTTGCAACCCATCTTGTGATGTATGGGTTTACATTCAAGCTGATGAGTTTTTCGATGATACCTGAGTGGGGTATTGTGTCGAAGGCTTTGCCAGGTCAAGGTAGGCTGTATGGACTGCCTTTCCCTCATCAATGGCCTTGGTGACTGTAAGTCAACCAAGTTTAAAAGGCATGATCTGCCTTTGACAAAGCCAAACTGGGTTGGATCCAAAGTCTGCAAGTTCCCTATGTCTTTATTTATGAGTTCCATTATGATCCTCTCCATGGCTTTGCAGATAAGGCTTGTCAAGCTAATGGGACGGTAATTTCCAGGGTCGGTGGAGGCACCGCCCTTGTGAAGTGGGACCACAGTCGGCGTGCGCCACTCCTTGGGTGCGTATCCTGAGGTGAGGCTAAGATTAAACAGCTGTCCTAACTGCGGGTTTAATTCCTCATTGAGTTTGTGGAGCACACAGCCGGGGACACCATCCGGTCCCATGGATGCTGTGTTTATTGCTTTGGAGAGCAGTTCTCACCTGGGCGTTGGAGATGTTTGGAGGGCTACAATCCTCTGGTATAGATATCTCTCCTTTCGGGGGGGGAGAAGTTTGCACTGAACCTGTCAGCCAGTATGTTGGCAATGTGTGTAGGTTCAGTAATCTTCACATCATTTTGAACTAATTCTGAGCATATCTGGGAGTTTCCTCCTAGGTTTCTAACATAGCTAAAGAAGGCCTTATGATTGTCTTTTGAGTCCTTGGAGATTTTTCTCTCAAAATTTGCCTTTGATGATTTTATGAGAGCTCTTAGTTTTTTACTTATAATGATCAAAGGTGTCTTACCTTTCAAGGATTTTGCTCTATCTTGTAGTAGCTTCCTCCTTTTGTTGTAGAGCTTGTTTATGGCTGGGGTCCACCAGACTGGATGCTTGCCTTTGGTACAAAGAGTCTTAGTTTTGTTTGGGATTGCCTGATCCATGCAGTCCTGTAGGTGCTGGTAGAAGGCATTTGTAAGTGATTCAGCGGTTTGAGTAATGTTTACCACTGGCTCAGGGGCCTTAAAGGAGACCACACTAGTTTTAGAAGTGTGAAGTCGGCTTTTGGGAAGTTTTCCAGTGTGGTCTTTTTTTGTTCAGGTAGGGGCGGGGTTAGGCACTCCCGCTAGACTAGTTTATGATCTGATCTCACCAGTGAGGGTATACTTCGGTGTTGAACATTGTGATCCCATGTTCGTGATGATGAGATCAAGTATGTTTTCTCCTCTTGTGGGGATGGTGACTAGTTGTTCCATGGCATTTGAGTTTATGAACTCCAGGAACCTTTGGGCTAGAGTGTTTGGGCTTGAGTAGTGTTCCCAGTCTATATTAGGGTAGTTGAAGTCACCTAGTATGATGGTGTTTGGAGATACATTTATCCCTCCATTGTTTTCAGGAAGGCCATGTGAGGTTCCTGAGTTTGAGAGGGTGGCCTGTAACATGCTACAAATTGCAGAGCAGTCTTGCCTATGGTTAATTGCACCTGGATGGTCTCCGATGCATCGTGCGTTGCGACCAACCTTGAGGTGTGGGTGTCCTTTATGAATATGGACACCCCCCCTCCTTTCTTGGTGTTGTCCGGATTTTGGGGCGGAACGCATGATATGAGGTGAAACCTGCTAGTGCCGGGGTGCTCTCAGGAGCCTTGAACCAGGTTTCTATCACAGCACAGACATCGATGTTCTCCATACTGAGAAGGGCCTCGAGTGCGTGCATCTTGAGATTGAGACTTCTGGCATTGAGCAGCATTACCCTTAGTTTTTTGTATTTTTTGTCTTCTAGGGTGGTAGCTTTAGATTTCGAGCCTTGCCTAAAAAGGCACTATGGGGTGGCAGAGCCTTTGCCAATATCCGGAAGCCTAGGGGTGACAGGTGCAAGCCGTCCCTTGCGAAGCAGCGTGGCTTGTCCAGCATGTCATCCCAGGCAGACAGACATTGGATCCCCTTTGAATGACACCAGAATTTAAGCCAATTATTAAAGCTGATCATCTTATCACTGTATTGTGGCATCATTCTAGGTGAAGGTAGGATACTGCTCAAGGTCAGGGTCATACCTGCCTGGGCTACATAATCAGAGAGCTCCTCAATGTCTCTTTTCATGTAGTCCAAGGAGAGTGCGTCTCAGGTCGTTGACACCAGCGTGGACAATGACTGAGTCGTACTTGTACCTGCTGTTGAGAGACCTGAGTGCTTGTGTTATGTGGCGGATTCTAGCGCCGACAGGCAGCTTACTGTGACCTTCTCCTTACTCAGTCTGGTGAGTGGGACGCCAGTGTGTCTGACTATGGAGTCACCTATGACAAGTATGTTTGGTGTTGTATTTGGCCTTAAGGGCAGTGACTGCTTTGCACACTGATTTTGTTGTTTATGTGTTGTTTGTGTGGTGTATTGAGTTTGCAGTTGCTTGGGTGTCTGCTTTGGAGGCCTCTGCTGTTTAGGTAAATTTTACTCAGAGCCTCCAGTATGTCTTAGTGTGTTTATGTGTTTGATTCAGTGGTGTGGTTGAGTTATGTGAGACTGGTATGGTGGTGTGTGTAGTTGCCTTCTCCTCCTGCCTGGTCTTGCCAGTCCTGAGTTGAGAGAGCTCAGCCTCCAGTCTGGCTAAATAGCTGCATCTCTCACAAGTGTTAGTGTTACGTGGGAGGAGGAGAGGGTTGTCCGTGTACATGAGGCAATTGTAACATTGTCTCAGAATTCCCAGATTCACCAACTGGGCAGGAGAGGACGCCAGCATCTGACCCTTGACATGCTAGAAAGAATTATGAGTTGGTATGAGACAGAAAAGTAGTGGGCTTAGCAGGGAAGTGGGCACTCCTGGGGGTTTTGCTAGTGAGAGATTTGTATAATATAGGAGTGCTTGACCTGCAAAGAGAATGCTTATAAGACAAGGGATATGCTTATAAGACAAGTGCTGAGCTTTTTGAGAAGAAAAAGCTATTTGGAACAAGTGCTGCACTTTTTAGTGTAGGTGTAAACTGTTTAGGTTCCTAACAGAGCAGTTCTAAGGGAAAAATTGAAGAACAGACTTTCTGGAGCCAGAAAGAGTTTAATCTTGTTTAACCGGCGCTGCCCGATGCTGCTCAAGTGGCAACTCCGAGCTAAATCGCGATAAAGCACGTTAAAGCGTGCTTGATAGCAGGGGCTGGAAAGAAGCAGGAATAGACCCAAAAGGGAAAATAAAACTACAGTTTCAAGTCAGTAACCACCTCTACGGGGGGCAGGGAAGCTGCTCAATGTTAGTCACTGCCACTGATCAACAGAGAGACCCTCCTTCAGCCCAAGCAAAAATTAGAAGTTATGTACCTACCATAACGTTCCATGTTAGTTGTCTTCTCTCGCCTTCTTTCTTGCTGGATGGGTTCGGAGCCGATCCTCGGCTCCGACTCGGCACTTGCTTTAGCTCGAGAACTCCTTTTACCAGCTCGAGGCAACCCTATATCCCATGATGCAAGGCGGAACTACCTCAGATCTCGTTTGGCAGCTAACTGACCCTGCTAAAGACTATCCTAACATAATTAGGAACCATGGTTCCTAAAAGAAGTCCTCATAACAATGCTCCAGAGGAAGCAATTTAATAGGAACTCTCCAAGATCTGTCCAGGCCAGGGGGAAGGAGGGAGGGACTCAAGAAAGAAGGCGAGAGAAGACAACTAACATGGAACGTTATGGTAGGTACATAACTTCTAAATGTTAAGTTGTCAATCTCGCCTTCATTCTTGCTGGATGGGACAGCGTCCTAGCACCTGTATCCTGGGTGGCTCAATGGAACAGACTCTTGAGAACTGTGGAACCAAAACTGGCCCTATCTCTGGAGGCCAAATCCAACTTGTAATGAGACACAAAGGTATGAGGCGTGGCCCAAGTAGCTGCACAAATAGTGTCAATGGGAAGTCTATCCTGAAAGGCTACAGAAGTGGATAGACTCCTGGTCGAATGTGCTTTTGGCTTAGAAGATAGTTGTTTGCCCTTAGAGAGTACACATAGGAAATGGTGGAAGTCAACCATCTAGATAAGGTCACTTTAGAAACTGGAAGACCTAACCTGTTTTCTGCATAGGAGACAAACAATTGGTCTGATTTTCTAATTTGTTTAGTGCTATGCAAGTAGTACCTGAGCTGACGATGAACATCCAAAAGTGCAGCTTCTGTTCAGCTCTGTCAGAATAGTTAGGAAAGAAAACTGGTAGATCAATAGATTGGTTAATATTGGTTTGAGATACAACCTTGGGAAGAAAGGAAGGGTTAGTTCTAAGCGAAACCCTATCCTTATGAAAAACCAGATAAGGTGAACGAATACAGAGGGCCTGAATCTCAGAAACTCTTCTTGCAGAAGTAACAGCCAGTAAATAGAAGCGATCCTCGGCCTGTCGGCCTCTTGCAAGCTCTCTGCAAGAAGAAGAAGCTCGAGACAAATAATACCCCACAATCCCCTCTGCCTTTACTCAGATCTAGTTTGCAAGCAAACCAATCTACAGACAGGCATCAAAGAACGTTCTTCCTAAGGGTGGGAACAAGGTAGAGAGACACTCACATGGAACATGCTATGGTAAGACGATAAACTTCTATATGTGATAGTGGTCAATCTGCCAAGTTGTTCTTACATTATGGGTAGCGCCCTAGCTCCTTTGATCTGGAGGAACTCACGGAGGGACGTTCTTGAGCAGATGAATTGGTTCGAAGAAGAAACTCTCTGTCAGAGAAAAGATCAAAATAAGTGCTTGATGGAGAGCCTGAAGTTCAGATACTGTCCAGACTAGGTCCCTAATGCAGCGGTTTTCAGAAGGGAAACCAAATTTGACAGGGCCAGAATGGAGCAATGAGGATTATCGTTCCAGGTAGGTTCCTATTTTCTGAGAAACCCATATCAGGTGAAATGGGGAAATGCTATAGCCCACTGCCAAATTCTCTGGCTCTCTGCATAGTTGATGGGACTTGGTTCCCCTGCTTGTTTATGTACCAGACTACAGACATATTGTCCGACCATTGTGCAAACAGTAGCCATTGTAGGACTCTCATGTGCAGCCTTCCCAGAGGAATTGCAATAGGGAGGTCTGAGTGATAATATCCCTTCTGGGGGACGCCTCAGAATCAACTGACCTGTGTCTACCTCTGCTCCTATGAACAAGATATTTTGAGATGGCTGTGAGCGCGACTATTCTTTTCTTCTTGGACGAACGAAAAGTATTTAGGTCTAGTAAGAATGGGCCTCCAGTCCCCCCTGTTTCTTGGAACTAAAAAAGAACCTTGAGTAAGTCCCGGTCCCTGTTGCTGGTCGCTGGGGACTGGCTGGTTTTCTTTTTAGCTTGTTTTTGAAATTTAAAGCTGCTGGCTTCAGCAGATGGGGGGTACATCTGGGGCTTTTTTCTTTGGGATGGGATGAGATAGAAAGGTATGTTGTAACCTCTGGTAACCACGCTTTTACCCACTTGTCTGTAGTTATACTGCCTCCAGGCAGGACAGTCGCCTCTCTCTCAGTGCTGCTGGAAAGGTTACCAGGAGTGTTTCCCTGTCACCTCTTTCCACCTCTGCCCCTAGAGGGGCTCTGCCCTCGTGGGGGCATCACTCCCTGTGCTCTTTTCGACCTGGTTTTCAAATTTTGCCCTTCCACCGCTGCGGGGCACGTCTGGTCTGGGGAGTGGAAACGACGACTGGCTGGCAGACAGAGTTCCTCTTGTCACACCCGTAAGGGTCTCCTTTACTTTCATGGACGAACGAATCGATGTTAGGGGTATTAAGTTGCGCCTGTCACTCTCTGAAACAGCTGCATCTGTAGTACTGGAGGTTATATCTCAACTCTTTGACTAGATCCCTCTGTCTACGTGTAAAGTGGGTCAAATAGTTCAGGAGGAGGAGGAAGAGAGCACAAATGCCTTCAGCAGAACTGACTCATCCATCCTCAGGGGAAGGGGACTGCAGTCACCCTCTGCTTCAGGATCTCAAAATGTTTGAACTGAAGGTGACTTAGACTCCCCTCCCTGTCACTGTCAGAAGTCAGGATCCTGTGGAAGATCCAGTGTGGAATCCGCGTTTATCTTACACCTCCTCCTAGGGACTGGGAGGGGAGCATCCAAGAAGGAGGAAGAGAGGGGCACCTCCAGGGGTGGCTGAGACACTGCCCAAATAAGTTTAGAGAGGGAGGGGGAAACAACAACTTCTGCACCACGCGATCCACATCGACATCGAAGTTTGGAGGAAGAACGGGAGCAGGAAGAGGACTGAGACGACGACAATATGGGTATGAAGGAGGAGGAGCTCCATCACCCGTTCCAAGACTCGGGCTCAGGAATACCAGTTGAACAAACACTGCCCCAAGTCTGTGGAACGGTGATCTAACGACAGATGGAGCAACCTTTGTAAGGAGAGGGGCCAAGGCAGAAGACGAGGAACTATGGTTGTCAGTGACCGACATTTTCTGGCCACACTGAACGCTTGAAAAACCACTTTACCTTCTCAGACATTGTATTGTCTCGGGCTTCTTCTCGTGCAGAGCTTGCAGAGTCGGCACGGAGCCGAGCTAGTTTTCCACGTCAATAACTTTAAAGAACACATAGCAGACGGTTCGAAAGGAGGTAGAATTAGGGATGCCAAAATTAAGTTTAGATCCCATTGCGGAGGAGGATGTTTCACAGGCGGTTTTAGGAGAAAAACTCCTCTTAAAAAGGCCTTGCATAACCTATGAGACATGATGTTATTGTCATGCAAGCCAACATGATACTTGGAAATAGCAGCCAGTTGTACTTTGACTGTAGATGACGAGGATCCTGAATGAAAAACCTCCGCCAGGAAATCCAAAACAGAATGTACAGGAGCGGTAAAAGGATCAATATTTCTGGCGTTTGCCCAAATTGAAAACGCCACTTGCTAGCATAAATAGTTCTAGTGGACGACTTTAAAGAAGACACTAAAATGTCTCTGACTGAGTCAGAAATCATTGGTAGCCTGGCTAGGAAGGAAGTGGAGCAACCAAGCAGTGAGGTTGAGAGAATGAATGGCCCGGTGCTGCTGACCCGACTGGTGGATCAAAAGATCCGAACTGGGTCCAGATGCCAGGGCTGCACCAGAAGATGATGATGTAGAGATGGAAACCAAATTTGTCGAGGCCAATATGGAGCAATGAGGATCAATTTGGCTCTCAAAACGGTGGCTTTCTGAATGACTTGTGGAATCAATGGAAAGGGAGGAAAAGCATAAAGAAGTCCCCGAGGCCAATCCTGGGTTAGAGAGTCTCTCAAGGGTTGGCCTGGAAGGGGAAATAGTGTGAAGTAATCTGGGCACTTGCTGTTTTGAGGGGTAGCGAAAAGATCGCAACAAGGAGTGCCCCACTTCAGAAAAATCTGATCTACTACAGATTGATTGAGAGACCACTCGTGAGACATCAGAATAGATCTGCTTAGCCTGTCCGCCAATAGGTTGGACCTGCCGGGGATGTACGTTGCTATCAGAAACCGCTGAGAAGAGATCGCCCATTGCCAAAGTCTGAGAGCTTCTCGACATAAGGGATAGGACCTGGTTCCGCCCTGTTTGTTGATGTACCAGACCACGGACAAGTTGTCCGTCTGTACTGCAATAGTCCCAGTGGGAAGAAAGTCGTCGAGGGCTTGCAACGTTAAAAGCACTGCTCTCATCTCCAGGACATTTATGTGCAGATGGTATTCTATGGGTTGCCACGTCCCGTGGACCATCCTGCCCTGATAATGCCCCCCCCACCCGATCAGGGAGGCATCCGTGGTGACTGTGGCAACTGGAGGAGGGGGAACAAAGGGTCGGCCCTGATGAAGAAGAGGGGAAGATATCCACCATCGTAGATGAGCCCTGCACGACTGTGTTACCAAGATTTCGTGTCTCATAGGCAGATCGTGGTACGACCACTGCGTGAATAACATCCACTGCAGGAGACACATGTGGAAGCGAGCCAGTGGAAGAAGAACAATGGCCGCAGCCATTAGGCCTAGAACTTTCAAGACAAACCTGGCTTTGATCTTGTTGCTTAGTAACAGAAGCTGAACAAATTTCTGGATGTCCAGAATCCTTTGATCTGTTAGCCTGGCTAACATTTTGACGGTATTTAACTCTGCGCCTATAAAGGTGATAGATTGGCAAGGCAGCAGAGAAATTTACCGAAATTCCCAGTTTCTTGCAAAGCTGTAGGGTGTAGTCTCTGGACCGAAGAAGCTGATGCTTGGTGGTGGCGGAGAGGAGCCAGTCATCCAAATAAGGAAACACCTGGAATCCTCGACGTCTCAGGTGAGCTGTGACTACTGCCATGCATTTGGTGAACACTCTGGGGGCTGAAGTGAGGCCAAAGGGCAGTGCTCTGAATTGGTAATGACTGGCTCCCAGCCGAAAGCGGAGAAACCTTCTGGAGCGTCTGTGAATCTTTATGTGATAGTGCATCCTGAAGGTCTATACAGCACATCCAGTTGTCCTTGCCCAGAAAGGGCAGAATGGATTGCAGCGTGACCATCCGAATCTTGCCTTCTTGACAGACTTGTTTAGTCTGCTTAGGTCTAGTATCGGTCTCCAATCTCCCGTCCTTTTGGGGACCAAAAGAATCTTGAGTAGAAGCCGGATCCTACTTGGTCTGCCGGTACTGTCTGGATGGCTCTTTTTTCCAGGAGTTTTGAAACCTCCTGTCTTGCCAAATCCCTTTGACCGGGTAAGATGTCTGGAAGGGATTGTAGAGGTACGGGAACCTTTGAAGGGATTTTGTAACCCTCGGATATGATCGACTGTACCCACTTCTCTTGGGATAGGGATTGCCAGGCTACTGGGTACAGTGAAATTCTTCCCGACTGCCTCCAAGGGTGGACAGTCGAGCAACACCTCAGGGATGCTGAAAGGGCTTCTCAGGAAGAGATTCCCTGTTGCCCTGGTTCTGAGGACCGCCCCTGCCTCTAGGGCGGCGTATTATTGTTACCCCTCTGCCTCTAGGGTAAACTGACCACGTGTGTCCGTGTAGCTCCTTGGGCTTTTGAACCACATCTTCCCCTTCTGACCCTTGGAATAAGGTCTAGAAGGAGTGGAAAACTGGACTCCAACGGCAGAAAGAGTTTTACCGTCCTGCTCACATCTGGTCAAAGTATCCTTCACCTGAGGTCCCAACAAAGCCGAACCATCAAAGGGGTGTTGGTGAAGGATGCCTTAAAGGGGTCCAAAAATTACACAGCCGCATCCAGGCTTGGCGTCTAAGAGCAACACCTGTGCCTGCGGCCCTGCTTCGCTCCATCGGCCGCATAAGATATGAGCCGCATGGAGGAGTTAGATATGGAATTCAGGATAGCCAGCTGTGAGGCAATCTTTTCCTGAGCCCCAGCAGCAGAAGGATCCTGGACTACTTCTCCCAGTTCCTTGAGAATATCTCGTTGAAGCCTGGTGAAGTGACAAAGGTAATTCAGCGAATGCATAGCAAAGGTCGCTGAAGAAAACATCCGCTTTCCATACCTGTCCATGGTCCTAGAATCCTTATTAGGAGGATGGACAGGTACTGAAGGATCCGCCAGTTCCTTCTTAGTGGCCGCCACCACCATAGCATCCACAGAGACACCTTTGGAAAGGAACTGCTTATCCGAAGGGGCCGTGATGAACTTGGATGGTCTCCTGGGGACAGGTTCCACAGAATCTGGAGCCACGCCTTCAGAGCCACTACCTGCATGAGTGGGTCGAAGGCGGAGACACCCAGGAGGTGGAGGGTCGGGATCCAAAGCCTCCAGGTATACCGACTCATCCTCGGAGGGGTCAATGGAGAGCCAATTCCCCCTCTGTTTGAGGAGCTCAAGGATGTCTGAAAAGGAGACATCCTCAGAGGGGGACCGGGGGGAACCCTCCGACTCATCTAAGTCGGTATCAGATGTAGTAGACTCGGGGAGTCTGTGTGTTTCCTCTTACGTCCTCTTCCGAGCGGGTTCCCCTGCAGGATCAGGAGACACCTCGGAAGAGGAGGAAATTCCCAGTGGGGAAACCTGGGGCGATGGATCCCTGGGCCTGAGAGCAAGAGGCTGGGAAGAGGCATCTGCAGGCACTGATGAGGGAGGAGCTAGAGGGACGGACCGCTGACCTGGCTCTGAGGCCAGGACACTCCTCATCACCTCAAAGGCTCCTCTCCCGGAGACCAGAACACACCCGCTCGAAGAGACAGGAATGGTCGGCTCCAAAGAGAGAGAAGGCTCGAGGCCGATGTCGGTGCCGAGCTTACCAGACCCAAGCCCGAGAGGGAGAGCGGGTCGGACAAGGGTCGATGCCACTAGCCCCTCGGAGCCGACAGTGGAAACCCGACGACGGATCCTTCCAAGGAAGGTCTCAAGGAAGAGATCGGAGCCGAGGATGATGGAGCCGAAGGATGTATCGGCTCGCATCAAGCAGTTGCTGTCCCAAGAAGCTCCGCTGCGAACTCTGGTGTGGAGTCGGAGGAGGAAGCTCAATGATAGGGGTTATAGCCGCAGTCTGCTGAGATGGGCTATGGAGCATTTGGGCCAGTGCCTGAGACTTCAACAGCCTGCTTACCACCCTCTCCAAGTCGTGGTCAGACAGCCTGGAAGATCTCAAGACCGGCTCCGATGGCTCCGCTCCGATAAAAAGGAGACCCGGAGCTGAGTGAATACTCATAATAGAAGGGGACCGGGATCTCTTATGGGTCGAAACCATCGGAGCGAAGTCCCTTGAACTCCAGATGGAGCCGAGGATATCTCGCCCGATGCTGGATAAAGTGTCGGCTCCAGCCGAGCCGACAAGGCCATCAGAAGTCAGGGTATCGGAGCCGCCGGCACCGAACCCACTACTTTGAAGAAACAGTATCGACTCCAGCCGGCCGATGTCGGCTCGACGGAGCCAAGCCACCGGAGGAGGCTTGGACACTGTAGCCTGAGCCTTCGGTGGCTTATGAGGTTTTCCTGACTTCGGAGGAGAACCTTCAGGTTTAAGTAAACCTCGGAGGATAAGTTTGTTCCTCCTTTCCTGCAGGACTCTCTGGCTAAAGGCATGACACAACGCACAGGAGTCCTGCAGGTGCAAAGGCCCCAGGCAATACACAAGAAGTGTGACCGTCTGTCAAGGACATTTTCTGACAGCACTGGTCACACTTCTTGAAGCCTGAGACCTTGCCTTCTCTAGACATCCTAACAAGGATACCACAAACCGTCCCCACAAACACACAACTTAATCCCTACACAAACACACAGGAAGGGATAACCAAGGGTGAACTAGGCCTGACTAAACTACTGTAACTTAAAACTTATAAAAGTTTACAAAAAGGGCTGAAAAAGAGGGAAAGGGTGGGCTGTAACTAGATTACAGACTAACTGACACTCAAAAAGGGAAATAAACTCCTAACTACACTTTTCTTATATTACTAAGAAAAAACTCACCTCAGCTGGCAAAGGAGACCTCTTTTGCTAAGCGGCAAACGAGATCTGAGGTAGTTCTGCCTTGCATCATGGGATATAGGGTTGCCTCGAGCTGGTAAAAGGAGTTCTCGAGCTAAAGCAAGTGCCGAGTCGGAGCCGAGGATCGGCTCCGAACCCATCCAGCAAGAATGAAGGCGAGATTGACAACTTAACATTGGCCTCACAGAAACTTGAGCTGCTTCTTCCCTTAGACTGGGTGGAACATCTGGGATTCGTTTTTGAGGTTTTGGATAGGAGTCAAATGGGATTTGGTAACTTCTGGATATTATCTTCTGCACCCAAAAGTCGGTGGTAATAGATAGCCAGGCATTGGGGTGCAGAGAAAGACATCCACTGACTGCTTCCAGAGGAAAGCAGTCTAGCTGCTCTTCAGGAGTGCTGATAGGGCTGTCCAAAGAAGCAATCTCTGGAACCCAGATTATGAGGACCCCCCTCTGCCTCTGTAGGGGCATGTTCCAGAAGAGATGCCCTCTCTGTCTCTGGGGGTGAACTCACTACGTTTGTCACGAAAAGGATCATGAGACTTTTTGCACCACAATTTCCTACTTCTGTGGTTCCTAGAAAAAGGATAATGAGGAGTGGAGAAACATACACCAACCACAGACAGGGTCTTACTGTCCTGCTCACATCTGGCTAACGTGTCCCTCACTTTAGGGCCAAACAGGGAAGATGCTTCCACTGGAGCATTAAGGAAGGAAGATTTAAAAGGATCCGCGAAGTCATACAAGCACATCCAGGCATGACGTCTCATAACTACGCCTGAACCCGCAGCTCTAGCCGCCCCTTCAGTTGCATGTGAAATCAACCTCATGGGCAAATTAGAAATAGATTCCAGGGTCACTAGCTGTGAAGCTACCTTGTCATTAACCTCGTCAGACACCTTTCCTGACAGAGTACCAGAGAGTTTGGAGATGAGGTCTCTCTGGAGTCTGGTGAAATGTGCCAGGTAGTTCAAAGACTGAATAACAAAGGTCGATGAAGCAAAAAACTCACTTCCCCAGTCCCTCCACCGCTCGGGACTCCCTGTTAGGCAGGTAAACAGTATGGCTCTCCTCAGTGAGCTCTTTCTTGGTGGCTGCCACTGCCACCACCATAGCATCTACTGAAAGACATTTTGACCAATCCTGATGTTCTTCAGGGGGAGACAGGATCTTATCTGGTCTCTTAGGGATCACTTCAATAGCATTAGGGTTATTTCAGGCACGCTGCACCACAAGCTGAACCAACTCGTCTGCAGGTGGGGTCACCCAGGAGGTAGATGGTCGAGCACGAAAGGTCTGCAGAAAAATGGATTCCTCTGAGGAAGGGTTTTTGGCTTCCAATTACCCCTCTGTTTCAAGATCTCCAGGATGTCTCCGAAGGAGACATTTTCAGGGGGTGAGCGTGGGGACCCTTCCCCTTCACCGCAATCTGTATCCTCGGTGAGGGACTCCTCAGGGGAGTCCACATGCTTCCTCTTGCATGATTTCTTCCGAGGAACCTCCTCAATGGGAGCTTCTGAGGAGGACCTGGAGGGAAGGGCACCCTGCAATAAGGTCTCCTACGGCTCCAGTGCTCAATCCGGGACGGTGGCCTGTGACAGCTGCAGCACAGGGGAGGCCATGAGGTTTCCGATGCCGAAGGTTTGCTCAAAGAGGCAAGAGCCCTCTCCATCTCCTGGAAGGCAGGGCTGCCTGAAGAGGAATGGGAGCCCAGAACCAAGAAAGACAACCCCGGAACCAGGGTGACACCCCGCTCCATTGAGCCCGCTCTCAGGAGTGGAGCCTCAAGCTGGATAAGCACCAACAGGGCACCTGGCACTGTGGAAGGCACCATAGAAAGGGTCAGTGCCAAACTCAGAACTGAGGAGCCTGTAGTCCAATCCCAGGACTGAGGAAGGCCCAGTTCTAATGGAACCGAAGGCCAAAGGGTCGACTCCGGGGCCAAAGTGAGATCCACGTTGACACTGAAGCCGATGGTGCTGAGAGAGGTGTCGATGCAGACGGCTTCGAAATCTGTAAGGAGGACAAAGAAGGAGAGTAAGATGGAGTCCGCGAAGCAGAAAACCCAAGTCCTAGAAAGGATTGGGATTCAGAATCAGAAGGAATCCCCCTGACTGTCAGCAGCTGGTCCACAAGGAGCACAACATCGAGTTCGGAGAGGCTCCTGGTGGATCAAGTGGATATCCCCATAGGGGACTCTGGACGTTCTAAGAAGGGACTGTAAGCCTGTCCCAAGAAGGGGTCCACAGATGGGGAATATCGGGTCAATACTTGCACGTCTAATGGCACTACTGTCTCCATTTTTGAGACGATAGGAGTAGCAATGTCCATCCGAGCTATAGGAGCTGTGGAAAGGCGTGGAGTCATAATCGGGGTTGAGATCAAAGTTTTTGCTTCAGTCACAGTCGGTGCCGTAGATGTTGTTGGTGTCGATGCTGTAGAGACAGATGGTACCGAAGACGGTGCCATAGACAAAGACTTCTGTTCTGGTGCAGAAAGCTTTGGAATTTTTGGTTTTGGCATTTTTTTCTTCTCACCAGAGGATGAGGAGGGAACAGAATGGCCTCTTTTTCTCTTTCCTAGGAGGGGGTGATACCTCTGACGCGGAGAGAGCCTCTGAGAAATGTGATTTCAGAAGGCCCTTCAAAATCAATTTATTTTTATGCTCATTCAAGGTATGTGAGCTAAACCCAAGATAGAAGGAGCAAGGGGGTTGTACCGAGAGATGAGGCACTCCCAAACAGTAAATACAATTATCATGAGAGTCACTATTAGGCATTTTCCTCCCACACTTCAGACATTGTTTGAAGCCTGAAGTGCCATTTTTATCAAACATGTTAATACGAACAAAAAATGATACTCTATGAGAAAAACAACAGGTTACCACAACCAAACACATGCTACAACTAGCTCGAGAGTAGAAAAAATACCAACAATGGTACAAAAGGATTACCACAGCAGGTAGAGAGAAGGGAGTGTACCAACAATGGTACAAAAGATTACCAACAAGTAGCTGACAGGAAAGTTGGAAAGAAGACTTAGTGATACACAAGTACAGGAAAGTATAAATGTTGCAAAGTAACACACTATCTGAAAAACACTTATCTAATTAAAAATATCAAAATATCCAAAAATATCAAAGACTGAGCTGAGAGCTGGCTTGAACATGGCTTTACGGCAATGCGGCAAATGAGATCTGGGATAACAGGGAGAAGGGGATTATGGGTAAATCTTAGCTCGAGAATTTTTGGCTGGCTCGAGCTTTGGTATAAGGCCGACTCAGTTCCGAAGGCTCGGAACCGAACCCATCGGTGATGAATGGAATGAAGATTAACAACATCAGATTAAGTAGGTTGGTAAGAACTTCGTCCTACCTCTCACCTCATGAAACTGACGGCATAAGTGCCTGCACTCCAAATTATACTTATGTACTACAAAATACTTGTTTTAATTTCATTCAATGCTTTGTTACAACACCTTGTTCAAATGTTATTTTTCTGTCTTCTATATTACTGTGTTTTTAGTAGTTTTAAAAACTGTATTGTACTTAACTTTGTTGATATTAGCTTTGTAATAATTGTATACGGAGCTTTTCTCCCCGGGCCTCCATTGAAAAAGGGCTCATTTTAGCCCAATGGACTTTCCTGGTTAACAAACTGCAAATAAATAAATAAGAACTGAAAAGTTTATGGGTATGTTCTGATGTACAAGAATAAAAGAAAAGAGCTATGATGGAAACTGTATGTATAACAAATATCTACAATAATGGACAGTGTTTTGAGATTATTTTTTTCATTGCTATTAATGCATTTATCATGTCACAAATTAACAATGTGATGAATAAATAAAGTTTAAAACAAAAAAAAAAAAAATAGGTGATGACAGTCTCACTTTTAAGTTCCAAGTGAGTAAAGAATGAAAGTATTTTACCACTAGTCTTTACATTTGAACAAATCAGACTGTCTGTTCCCAAGACTTCCGCTAGATATTAAAAGCTATTAAAGTTATTCCATGAAAACCCCAACCTCAAAACCAAATACTCTGGTCTTGGTTCATCTCTCCTTCACACAAATACACTCCAGAGTCTTCTGGATCCTTGTTTCAACAACTTCTGCTATCTTGTCCCAGACCAGGCCTTAAAGTGCAGGTGCGTAAATTAAATCAATTACTTTGCCCACAGGTATTTGAACAAAATCAGTCCCTATTTATTTTCCTCCCTACCTGCAGTTTCTCTCATAGAAAAGGCTCTATTTACCCCAACTAGACATTACATTCTCTTTACTTTATAGAACTGGCTCTCCTAAAATTTTGACTAATAACTTTCGCCAGTCTTTTCCAAGCTTCATACTGTTGAACCACCATGCCATGCTATGCTACAGATTACCCACCTAGGCTTGAATCCATCAACTATAAGCTCCTTGGAAAGGCTGTAGACCCTCAATAGACCATCTGTATTGTGGAGTTGTGGAGGTGAACACCAGAATGACATTAAATTTAGGACCGGAAAGTCTATAATGCCAGGGCCCACTTGTAAAGCTTAATATTACCCTCTTTTTGTTGCTCTAGCTACTACTGGGGGCTACTCTTGTAACTAGGGTGAATTACTTACCTAATAAATACTAACATAAGGATGCCAAGGCAGATGTAATAGCCTGCTACTCTCTTTCTGTCTCACTATCATGGAATATTAGGTTACAGACTACGTTACTCTTTATTCCATATTCTTTTGAGCAAAACTGCCCCTACTCCTCCTTTAAAGTGTCTGTATAGGTGAAAAATGGTTTGGAGAACTCAGTGGACATGAGGACTGTTTCACAGCATCGACTCTGTCTGACTATCTGGAAAGCCTCTTCAGCCTCCAGTTCCCAAATGACATTTTCAGGTTGTTCTCCCTTGATGAGCTCTTTAAAGATACATACTATGAAAGCCAACTACAAACAAACCTCCCTGCAGTAGACCCAATGTATTGATGGTAGTTCTGATTTACTTTCTTCACAGTAGTTAGCAATATGCTCTCACATGCCACATCTATAACATAATACAGAAGACAAAGTCTCCTTTGGTTTAATCACATCTATATCTAATACTTTTGCAGGTGCATGTACACACTCAGTTTATGGAACCAAAAGTACCAGTATGACTCAGTCACAGTCCATGTGGTGATAAACAACCTGATATGTACCTCCCTGGACTTTATGAAGACAGACATGATGGAGCTCTAGAACTACTTGTCTCAGGCTGGCATGAGTCAGGCATTGAGCAGCACTCATCTCCTCCAAGGATGATGCCACAATGTGAACAGAAGATTAGTTTCTGATGTCAGTCAAAGGGGGTACAATTTTTCAGTCTGGGAGGATATGGTTGACAGACCATGCTGCTTTGCCTGAAATGGTCTGCAATTGTCTCCTCTAGGCTTCTGAACATTATATATAAAACCTTGTCCACCCCACCGTGACTTTTTTAGGCATTGCTAACCTGATAAACCTTCCAACATAGCAAAACCAACTCAAGAAAATCTAAAGGTGTTACTGCTCAATGTCAGGATTTTAAACAAGAAAATCCCCTAATTGAAAGCTCTCCTCACACCAAAGGAATGCAGACATCTGTGCAATTACTTGAAACCTGGTTTAGAGCAATGTAGGGCTATAATACCTTCCACACATTTAGACCAGCTACAGCACAAGAAGGGACAAAAGGTGGAAGTGTCTCTATTTACATCAAAAACAAACACACAAGGCTGGTCAAACAATATGACATGCTTGAGTTTCTCCACATCAGGCTTATAAAAGGCAACGTCCCATACCATATTGTTATATGTCCCTCTACAATGACCCAGAAAACCTGTATCATATACATATTAGAGACACTCCCCATTCACCCCAATACCATATTCACTGGCAACTTTAACTACTCTACTATAAACTTGGAATCACACACTACCATAGCCAGATCATGGTCAAATGGGGCCCTAGGCAGAGTAATGGACCAGCAACCTCTCCCCACAGCCATACAAATAGCCCACTACTTGGCTGTCTTTTTCCAATCACCATAAAACACTGTTCAAACCTGTCAGTGTGCATACTATTATGTGTTTTTTTTTTTTTACTTTTACAATCATCACAGAGTTATCCGCGGTGGTGGTGCTGCGGTAGCATTGTCGCCTCAAAGTAAGACGCTGTCTGGTTTGATTCGCAGCTAGAGCGTCTTCTGCATGGAGACATGCGTGAATGGGCGTACCTTCGTTGAAGGTTGTGCGTCAGGCCTGGCAAGCCGGTATGTAAAAATCAACTGCCAATCATTAGCGGACCGGAGTTCCACTGTGGCGACCCCTAACCGGGAAAAGCCGAAAGACACAAACAAACAAGCAATCATCACATAGTTGTGGATTTAATTTAAAACTGTTATTTAAAATTTTACAGAAAAAAATACTGACAGCCATTTGATGTCAGTGTGAAAACAGATTTGGCATGAGCAACAATGCATTTCTCTTCCCTTGAAACTCACATATATTGAAAATGCATCTGGCAACCCATTAAAGTACAAGACACATGCTGGGGACTTGTAGTCAAATAGTAAATAATGAAGCTCTAATTAGTGTCTATGTGAACAGTGTAGGAATGTAAAAGACAAATGTACAACACATTTGCTAACAGTTTGGGGCAGCCCACTGAATTCAATCATCCCTTTTCAGGGGCAGCCTAGGAACACTCGCTGATGAACAGACTTGGTTAGAGTTACACAGATGATAAATGAAGGCTGGGTGAATCAATCCCTACACTACTGAAACAGTTCTTACTCATCTGCTCTAAGTACTAAACAGACTGTTGTGGCCCAATAGTGCATTTCAGACCTATGTGCTTGCAAAAAAATAACTAAATTAAAAATAAATTCTCAGTTAAAGTATTAAGATTAAACTTTTAATCTTCATGCCGTCCAGTTTATTCACAGCCAAATAATACACAGTCAACACTGTACAAAATAAGGACACCAAGGATCATACCCAAAAAACATGGTTAAAATGATGATGCTTATGTTTTACGGCAATCATTTCCTTCCTTTACACCATAACTACTGAGGAGTTACAGAGAACCAAATGTATATTATATACATACACAGATACATACATATATTTATATTTATCCATCTACACACACTCACATGCAAACATAAATATATGTAAATACAGACACACACACACACACACACACACACACACACACACACACACACACACACACACACACATTAATCTCCATGATAAATAATGCTGTATCACACAATCATCAAAAGATCTCTTTTAAAGTATAAACTGCATTTGAACCTGTCATTACTGAATGTTTTCCCAAAATCAATGAATCACTGACTGCTACCACCATAGTCAATCACTCCCTGAATCCATACTGCTTTATTTTTATGCATGCTTGCTACAATTTGTTAGTTGCACCTAGAAAGGTATGTCATGCATTGTTTTATTGCTCTATAAAATATTTTCTGGCACTGCATACTTCTTAAAAACCTGTTAACAGGTCCTTGCCTACTTAGAACTGCTGTGCTGTGTGTATGTTTCTTTCATTCTCGTCGAGGTTATAGCAGAAATGAGTCCTCTGACATACCTATTAACCCATTCAACAAATATGATATAGCAGCAAAAATGTGGCGGCATCTGCAAAGTCAAATCCCTCCATCCCTTGATAAGACATCAGCAAATCATTCTATATGACAGCATGTTACAGTGGCTATTTCCCCACAATATACATCAGCAAATCCCTTGAAATATAAAAATACTGTGCTTCTCTGATTTAAGATTCAAGAAGTCTCTCTCATTGGCTCAGAATCTGAACCAATGAGAGAGACTTCCTAAACAGAAAAATTACACAGATGAAAGAAAAAGTTGCTACAGTGGCAAGACTGCAGTGGGTAATCAGGGATTCTCTTCTGTATTATTATGGCCAAGCCAGCCCCTCACCCCACCTCCCTGAGTGGATTTGGCCCTTACAAGACTCCAAACATGCAGGCCCAGAGATTCTTGAACTTTGTAAACACAAAAACCTTAGACAAGCTAATCCACATGCCCACTAGAGGTGATAGCATCCTTGACCTGGCCCTCACAGACATGGGAGAATGTCACAACCCCCCCTCCATAATGCTCTCACTGGTCAGGTAGGACCATAAATCTGTCCGCTTTGAAATAAAGATAATAACCAGGACCCCAGTTAACCCTGGAACTTTTAGAATTTATTCTAAGGCACAACACTGGCAAAATTTCAAGCTCCCCCAAACCCTGAGAACATCTCTGCCTATGTGGAATTGGTCATGGAAACCCTGTATAATCATGTTAAGGGCTGCAGAGAGACATCTATACCTATCCAGACTAAGCACAGGACAAACTCAGAAGACAAACCTAACTGGTGGTGGAACCCCAACACCAACAGGCTATATAACAAAAGGAAGAAAATCAACAGAACATTTTAGGAAGTGAAATACTCAGCAAGGTAAAAATGACCTCATCAATTTAAACAAGCAATTCAGGGTCTAATTGAGTGTAGCAATTCCAAATCTGAGGTAAAAAGACTAACCCAGGCAGAGGACAATCACAAGCCATTCTTCAGATATGTATGCTACCTTATAGGCAATAAGTAACAAACGTGAGTGTGGGTTCTGACAGTCTCAGTTATGCCTTTAAGTTCTAGATTACCAGTTTTTAAGTTTGAGAAAACAGTTACTATTACCGGGACTTCCAATGGTTATTTGAGTCTCTCCATGCCAACTCCCACCCTAAAGTCAAATGTTCTGGCCTCAGTTTCTCTCTTCTTTGCACTGGTATGCTTCAAAGATCTTTGGCTCCTTGTTCCAACAACTTCTGCCATCTAATTCCAGTCCTGGCCTTAAAAAGGTGCAGGTACACAACTGAAATGAATTACTATGCCTGCATGTCCCCATTTCCTCACAATTGCATTCTACATCATATAAATTATTGATTTCTTCCACCGGATATCACAGTTATGTTATTTTATAGCTGTTGTGTCTTTCGGCTTTTCCCGGTTAGGGGTTGCCACAGCGGAACTCCGGTCCGCTAATGATTGGCAGTAGATTTTTACGTGCAGACTTGCCGGGCCTGACGCACAACCTTCAACGAAGGAACACCCATTCACGCATGTCGCCACACAGAAGACGCTCTAACTGAGAACTGAACGGGGCAACATCTTACTGTGAGGCGACAACGCTACCGCAGCACCATGACTCTAAAACCTATCTTATGTCTGACTTATGTCTGTCATCTGTCGTCCCCAGGCTTCAAGCCAAAGGAACCACCAAGGTATGTTATAATACACACACATACACATGTATACATAGATATAGATAGGTATGTTGCATGTATATATCTGTGTGTGTGTGTGTGTGTGTGTGTGTGTGTGTGTGTGTGTGTGTGTGTGTGTGTATGCATGTGTGTAGCATATATAGGTTCATAGGTTGATAGGTAAGTACTAGGCTATCTGCCTGAGGGCATCTATAAGCCTAGCCAGAATGTGTTGGCTTTTGCTGCCCCCTTAGATTAGTTCCCTGTGCCTCGGTCCAGCAGAGCCATTAGTTCCCTGTGCCTCTGTCCAGCAGAGCCACTGCAGTGATCCCCGGGGTAAATTTTCTGTTTCCTATCCACTCATCAAGGTTTCTCTTGAAGAGTGTTAGTGAGGGGCTCTGCCTAATGTAGACTGGAATCCTGTTCCAAAGCATGGGGAGTCTCTGGGACAGGAATCTATCCCTCCAGCACATCCTATTTATCGTTGTGGTGAGGTTTAGATCCCTAGAGCGTGTGGCTCTTGGGGATTTGTTTTTTTTTTTAGGTGGACTATGTCCATCAATTCTGGGTTGGACATGGCCTTGTATGTAAGGCAGAGATCACCTCTGAGTAAGCGGTATGCAACCAAGTACAGCTGGAGTTTCTTCAGTCAGGCTGCATAGGGCATATGTTTGAGGCCAGTGATCCTCTTGGTGAGGTACTTCTGTGGCCTTTCCAGCTGTTGCAGGTGTCTTGTAAGGTACATCCCAAATGGGGCGATGTACTCTATGATGGGTCGGACGAGTGATGAGTAGAAGGGCACAATAACCTCTTTTGTTCTAGATGTGAACCCTTTTGTGATTAGGTGGGCCACATAGAAGGATTTTCTAACCACCTTGGTAATATGATTATCAAAGGAGAGATTACCATGTACTTGAGTCCCCAGATCCCTTATTACATTTTCTGTATTTAGGGGACTACCACGTATGTGGTAGTTCGTGGGTACTTTGTTTTTTCCAAAGGGGTGACTATGCACTTTTTGGCATTTAGCTTGAGGCCATGATTTTTTAACTAGGTATCCATCTCAGTGAGACCCTTCTGGAGGATGTCTGTATCAGAGTCAGTTATGGCCCCCAGTTTGCAGTCGTCTGCAAACTTGGTCAGCCATAGTCCTCCTGTGCTTGCCTGTACCTCTGAGAAGTATATGCCGAACAAGAGGGGTCCCAGGACTGAGCCCTGGGGGGTGCCACTTGTAACTGGTTTAGAGTCGGACCTAGAGCCTGCAACTCTCACTGTGTGGGTTCTATCCATGAGCCAATTGGCAACCCATCGCATGACATAGGGGTTTATGTTCAGGCTGGTGTGCTTGTCTATAATACCCGAATGGGGAATGATGTTGAAAGCCTTTGCGAGGTCTTGGTAAGGCTGTGTGGACCTCCTTTCCCTCGTCTAAAGCCTTGGTAACTGTCTCAAAGAACTCCACCAGGTTTAGGATGCATGATCTGCCCTTAACAAAGCCAAACTGGGTAAGGTCCAATGTTTGAAGGTTCCCAATGTCTTTGTTAAAGAATTCCGTGATGATGCACTCCATAGCCTTGCAGACCAGGCTAGTCAGGCTTATAGTTCCCGGGGTCTGTTGTGGCTCTACATTTGTGGAGCGGGATAACTGTTGCTGTGCGCCACTCTATGGGTACGTAGCTTGCAGAGAGGCTGAGTTTGAACAGTATATTTAAGTGAGGGGTTAGTTCATTTTGGAGCTCGTGTAAGACACAGCCTGGGACACCGTCTGGTCTCATTGAAGCTGCATTTTTGGCTTTGGATAGGGCTGTTTTAACCTGTGTGTCAGTGATTGCCAGGGCACTACATTCTTCTGTTATGGTTATGGGCCCTTTAGGGGGTGAGACGGGGGTGAAGTTTGCACTAAATTTGTCTGCCAGAATGTTGGCAATATCAATCAGTTCAGTGTATTTTGTGCCATTCTGCACTAACTCAGAGCAGATCTGAGAGTTTCCACTTAGGTTCTTGACATAGATAAAGAACGCTTTGTGGTTATCTTTGGAGTCCTTGGCAATTTTTCTTTCAAAGCTAGCCTTGGATGATTTTATGAGGGATCATAGTTTCTGGCTGATACTGATCAGGGTTGTCTTTCCTTCTTGGGATTTTACTCTTTTCTGCACTAGTTTCCTCCTTCTATTGTATAGCTTGTTTATGGCAAGGGTCCACCAGACTGGTTTCCTTTTCTTGGGGAGTGAGTCTTGGTTTTGCTTGGAATAGCACGATCCATGCATTCTTGCAGGTCCTCATAGAGTGCCTTTGTAAGGGATTCAGCAATCTTGGACAGCATTGCCCTTTAGCATGGGGGCTGTGAACCTTTCTACCTCGGTCTTAAGTAACGTGAAGTTTGCTTTTGAAAAGGTTTTCACAGTGGTTTCCTTGATTGGGGGTGGGGGCGGAATGTGGATATCCAGAGTGATGAGTCTATGGTCTGATCTAACCAGTGAGGGTTTGACCTCCGGTGTAGAACACCGGTCGCCCATGTTGGTGATGATCAGGTCCAATATGTTGTCACCTCTGGTGGGGGTGTTGACCAGTTGATCCAGGGCATTCAAGTTTATAAATTCTAGGAAGCGTTGTCAAGGGAGTTAGTACTTGAGTAGTTCTCCCAGTTAATGTTTGGGTAATTGAAATCACCCAATATTAGGGCATTTGGTAGGACCTTCATATTTTCCAGTGTCTCCAAAAATGCGGAATGGGGGTCCTGGTTCATGGTGGGTGATCTGTAGCAAGCTACAATTTGAATTGCAGTTTTGCCTATTGTTAGTTGCACATGGATGATCTCTGAGGCATTGTGCTGTGCCACTAACCTGGAGGTGTGAGTATCCTTGATGAATATGGATACACCCCCACTTTTTGTGTTTCGGTCCGGGTTCTGTGGCCGAAAAGTGTGGTATGGGTTATAGCCTGGTAGTGCTGGGGTGCTCTCTGGAGCCTCAAATCAGATTTCTATTACTGCACAGATATCGATGTTGTCCATACTGAGGAGTACCTCGAGTACATGCATTTTGGGGTTTAGACTTCTGGCGTTGAGTAGCATTACCCTCAGTTTTTGGTTACTTGTGCTATTTACGGTGGTGAGTTTGTCTTTTGAGCCTTGCCTAAAAAAGGCAGTATGGGGGTGACAAAAGCCTTGGCCAGTATTCGAAAGCCTAAGGGTGACAGGTGCAAGCCATCTCTTGCGAAGCAATGTGGCTTATCGAGTATATCATCCCAGGTGGACAGATACTGGATTCCCTTTGAATGACACCAGAAACTTAGCAAATTGCTGAAATTGATAATTTTTTCTTTATACTATGCCATCATTTTTGGTGAGGGCAGGATGCTACTCAGGGTCAGGGTCATACCGGCCTGAGCTACGTGATCTGAGAGCTCTTCCATGTCTCCTTTCATGTAGTCCAGGGAGGTACGTCTCAGTTCATTCATACCAACATGAGCAATGACAGAGTCGTATTTGTACTTGTTCTGGAGTGACCTGAGTGCTTGTGTTATGTGGCAGATCCTGGCGCCTGAGAGGCAGCTAACTGTAACCTTCTCCTTGTCCAGCCTAGTTAGTGGGACATCAGTGTGCCTGACTATAGAGTCACCTATTACTAGTGTGTTGGGTATGTTATTTTGCCTTAAGGGCTGTGATTGCATGGCACACTGTTTATGTGAAGTATGTGTTTCATGGTTTGTGATGGGGTGTGGAGGTTGCTTGCGTGTCTGCTATGGAGGTCTCTGTTGCGTTTGCAGATTTTTATTTAGAGCCTCCGAGTATGTTTTCGTGTATTTATGTGTGTTATTTGCCGGTGTTGGTTTAATAGGTCTATGTGAGACTGATGGTGTGTTGCAAGTATTTTCCTTCTCCTCTTGACTGTCAGTTCCAGTCTTGGGTTGAGAAAGCCTTGCCTCCAGTTTGGCTGTATAATTGCATCTCTTGCATAAATTAGTGTTTGTTGGTAGGAGGAGAGGGTTGTCTGTGTACATGAGGCAGTTGTAACAGTGCCTCAAAATGCCCAGATTCACCAGTTGGACAGGAGAGTACACCTGAAACTGCCCTTTGGACATGCCTGAATAGCTAAAGTGAGTTGTTTTACTGATTATCTGGTAGGGACAAATAGAGAGCCTTGTCCTTCTGGACAGTATAGGGGGGTCTAGTGCTAGGGTTAATTAGTGCTTGCTATGAGTTTTGAGCAATTGCTGGGCTGTGAAATGAATGGTTTGAGTGCTTAAGTTGAAAGTTTGTCTAGTTCCAAGGGAAAAATTGAAGGCCAGACTTTGTGGAGCCAGGAATACTTTAACCCTAGCTAACCAGCACTGCACAGTGTGCAAAAGCAGTTTTTATAGCAGGGAAATTAGCCCAAAATGGCCAATAAACTACTACCTTCTGGCCTACAGCAAACAAGGTGCACAAATTTCATAAAGAAACAGATTAACTAAGCAGGCACAATAAGCCTTTAACCAGAAATTCCCAGCTCAGAAGGACAAAATCTAGCCTCTCCTCCCACAAGAGTGCAGACTACAAACCTTCTTAATATAAAGTAACTGGCCTGAAGTCCAAGTCCTTAAACCAGAACAAATGCGCTTTTAGAATAACAGACACTGAGCCTTCAATCAGCAATTCCCAACTTAGATGGATGTAAGCTACCTGTCCTGCCACAACAATGCAGTCCACAAACCTTCTTAATCTAAAACAACTGGTTTGAAGCCCAAGTGCTTAAACCAAAAGGTTTACAATAACAGTTGCAATTTAATCAGGCTACTACCAAGCAGTAATATCTGCAGCAGAATAATAAAATTGAGTACTTTTAAGAAGAAGCACAAGCAAAATAAGGTAATAAAGTAGGAAGAAACACAACTACAATAAAAGTAGATGAATAAAGTGCAATTTATTTTATATATATATATATATATATATATATATATATATATATATATATATATATATATATAACAATAGAAAACGAACAAACTGATTTAAACAAATTACTCAATTAACCAGTAAAAAATCTCAAAACTGAGCCCTGCTCCAGCAGTCCTCAATCTGACAAGTTCTAACCGCACACTCCTGCCACTAGGGTGCAGGGGAACCTTCTCCAAAAAAGATGGCCTGGATTAGTGCTTAAGTTATACAAACAAAGCTAGATTCAGCAGGCCCGAATCTAGTCTAGCAGACAAGGCGCACCAATATCAGAAAAACAGTTCAAGTGAGCAGGCACAGTGAGCCTTTAACCAGAAATTCCCAGCTCAGAAGGGTAGAATCTAGCCTCTCCTCCCACAAGAGTGCAGACTACAAACCATCTTAATGTAACATAACTGGCCTGAAGTCCAAGTGCAATAAACAAAAGACTTAGAATAACAGTTACAATTTAATCAGGCTACTACCAAGCAGTAATAAATGCAGCACAATAAACACAACTGAGTACTTTTAAGAAGAGGCAAGAGCAAAATAAGGTAATAAAGTAGGAAGAAACACAAATACAGTAAAAGCAGATAAAGTGCAAATTGTTTTTTTTTTTTATATATAACAATAGAAAACAAGCGAACTGATTTAAACAAATTACCCAATTAACCAGTAAAAAACCTCAGAACTGAGCCTGTTCCAGCAGTCTTCAATCAGACAAGTTCAGGGCCTAAGTGGGTATGCCTACTCAAATGTTCTCTCTGCATTAGGTAGGATGAGCTAATGAGACTAGACTAGGATAGAGCTGGGATAGGGCTGAACAGACGGGAATGGTAGGAGTGTCTGAAATCAAAATATGATCTCACTGTACTTGGTTGAGTGAGCAAATGAGATGGGCCCAGGAGGAGTGTTCAAACACAAATTTACAGGAGGAGCGGTCAATTCCAAAGCCAGCAAGATTAATACCACAACAAGAACAGGGAGGAAGGGTGGAAAAACTAACTGCAGACAGGGAGAGAACAGAGAAAGACCTCATAATTTTCAGTAAACAAATAAATAAGCAGATAAATGCAGTACTATTTTTAACACAATATTCATAGGTTAATAGATTGGCACTAAGCTAACTGCCCTTGCGAGCCATATTAAGCCTAGCTAAGTACCCCTTCTGAGACTCAAACTCTGCACCTTGTGTTTGTAAGGTAAGCACCTTAACCATTAGGCCACCCTCTCAACCCAATGAAACAATAAACAGAAAAAATAAAATTCAGTACTATCTTATAACACTGTAAGTTTGTACTTATAATAAAGTTGATGTAGGGTATGCAAAAGCTAACCAAACAGCTCCAGTATGCAACTATTCAGCAGAAATTATTTCAGAGATAAGGGACTAAGACTTTAAGGCACAGAGAATCCCTCTAGGCTAAGACTTCAACAGTGAATAACAATAAAGTGAGAAGAATAAACTAACTGCAGACAGAGAGAGAACAGAGAAAGAGCTTACAATTTTCAGTAAACAAATAAATAAGCAGATAAATACAGTACTATTTTTAACACGATATTAAATGAAACACTAAACAGAAAAAAATAAATTCAGTACTATCTTATAACACTGCAAGTTTGTACGTATCTCAGCTTGGAATAAAGTTGATGTAGGGTATGCAAAAGCTAACCAAACAGCTCCAGTATGCAACTATTAGGCAGAAATAATTTCAGAGATATGGGACTAAGACTTTAAGGCACAGCGAATCTTTCTAGGCTAAGACTTCTACAGCGAATAACAATGAATTGAGAAGAATAAACTAACTGCAGACAGGGAGAGAACAGAGAAAGAACTTACAAATTTCAGTAAACAAATAAATAAGCAGATAAATGCAGTACTATATTTAACACAATATTCAATGAAACAATAGAAAAAATAAAATTCAGTACTATTATAACACTGCAAGTTTGTACTTATCTCAGCTTGTAATACAGTTGATGTAGGGTATGCAAAAGCTAACCAAACAGCTCCAGTATGAAACTCTTCAGCAGAAATAATTTCAGAGATAAAGGACTAAGACTTTAAGGCACAGAGAATCCCTCTAGGCTAAGACTTCTACAGCGAATAACAATGATGTGAGAAGAATAAACTAACTGCAGACAGGGAGAGAACAGAGAAAAAGCTCACAATTTTCAGTAAACAAATAAACAGATAAAAGCAGTACTATTTTTAACAAAATATTCAATGAAACAATAAACAGAAAAAAATAAATCTAGTACTATCTTATAACACTGCAAGTTTGTTCTTATCTCAGCTTGTAATAAAGCTGATGTAGGATATACAAAAGCTAACCAAACAGCTCCAGTATGCAACTATTCAGCAGACATAATTTCAAAGATAAGGGACTAAGACTTTAAGGCACAGAGAATCCAACTAGGCTAAGACTTCTACACCGAATAACAATGAAGTAAGAAGAATAAACTAACTGCAGACAGGGAGAGAACAGAGAAAGAGCTCACGATTTTCAGTAATCAAATAAAAAAGCAGATAAATGCAGTACTATTTTTAACAAATTATTCAGTGAAGCAATAGAAAAAATAAAATTCAGTACTATCTTATAATACTGCAAGTTTGTACTTATCTCGGCTTGTAATAAAGTTGATGTAGGTATGCAAAAGCTAACCAAACAGCTCCAGTATGCAACTATTCAGCATAAATAATTTCAGAGATAAGGGACTAAGACTTTAAGGCACAGAGAATTGTTCTAGACTAAGACTTCTACACCAAATTGCTATAAAGTGAGAATAATAAACTAACTGCAGACAGGGAGTGAACAGAGACTGAGCTCACAATTTTCAGTAAACAAATAAGTAAATAAATGCAGTACTATTTTTAAGACAATATTCAATGAAACAATAAACAGAAAAAAATTCAGTGCTATCTTATAACAATGCAAGTTTGTACTTATCTCAGCTTGGAACAAAGTTGAGGTAGGGTATGCAAAAGCTAACCAAACAGCTCTAGTATGCAACTATTCAGCAGAAATAATTTCAGAGATAAGGGACTAAGGGAGATAATCCCTCTAGGCTAAGACTTCTACACCGAATAGCAATGAAGTGAGAAGAATAAACTAACTGCAGACAGAGAGAGAACAGAGAAAGAGCTCACAATTTTCAGTAAACAAATAAGCAGATAAATGCAGTACTATATTTACCACAATATTCAATGAAACAATAAACAGAAAAAATAAAATTCAGTACTATCTTATAACACTGCAAGTTTGTACTTATCTCAGCTTGTAACAAAGTTGATGTAGGGTATGCAAAAGCTAACCAAACTGCTCCAGTATGCAACTATTCAGCAGAAATAATTCCAGAGATAAGGGACTAAGACTTTAAGGCACAGAGAATCCCCTCTAGGCTAAGACATCTACACCGAATACCAATGAAGTGAGTAGAATAAACTAACTGTGCAGACAGGGAGAGAAAAGAGAAAGATCTCACAATTTTCAGTAAACAAATAAGCAGATAAATTCAGTACTATTTTTAACACAATATTCAATGAAACAAACAGAAAAAATTAAATTCAGTACAATCTTATAACACTGCAAGATTGTACTTATCTCAGCTTATAATAAAGTTGATGTAGGTTATGCAAACGCTAACCAAATAGCTCTAGTATGCAGCTATTCAGCAGGAATTATTTCAGAGATAAGGGACCAAGACTTTAAGGCACAGAAAATCCCTCTAGGCTAAGACTTCTGCACCGAATAACAATGAAGTGAGAAGAATAAACTAACTGCAGACAGAGAGAGAACAGAGAAAGAGCTCACAATGTATGAGTGTGTGTATTGTAGGTATATAGGTATACACACACAAACACACACACACACACATATATATATATATATATATTTGTATGTATGCATGTTAGGCCTCCCGTGAGTTTGTTGAATGGTACGTTGGTTAACATCTGTTTAAATAACAAAATTTGGTCAACAGTCATGCAAATATTGACATAAATGGTATTCAATCAATTTAAGTAATTCCATAGTGTGTATATATATATATATATATATATATATATATATATATATATATATATATGTGTGTGTGTGTGTGTGTGTGTGTGTGTATGTTTATGTGTATATTTAGCCCATGTGCTTGAGACACCCATAATCCTGAAAAAGAAGTTATGTAATTACCCTAACATTCCATGTGTTGTCCATTTTCATACTTCCTCAGCCATTGGGTTTGGATCCGATCCTCAGATTTGACATGGCTGATGCTATACTTCATGGCCAACTATACCTCTTGAGCTCCTCCCTACCTGTAATGCACTAACCCTAACATACCTGAGATCTTGTTTTCTAGATGCTATAAATAGTAACTATGTGAATAGTGTTCCTATCAAAGAAAAGCAATATATGGAGCTCCATAGAAAATACAGTGTCTTAATAGCATCTCAATCTTCCAGAAGTACAAAATGTCAAAGGTTAGGGGGTGCTGGGTGGGAAGCTGAGGAAGAATGAAAATGCACAACACATATGGAACATTATGGTGAGTGCATAACTTCTTTATCTGATTTTGTCAATTTTCATTCGTTCCTCAACCACTGGGACAGAATCCCAGCTACACATAGAAAAACAAATCACACACCTACATTCGTGGAGGCTCTGAAAAAAATCTACCCAAGCAACAGGGACCTCCAAAGCAGAAATGCAAGCAACCTCCACCCCCAACACAACCCACATGACACACAGCCCACAAACTCAGTGTGCTACTCAACCACAGCCCATAAGGCATAACTACATACCTAACACTCTAGTCATAGGTGACTCTATAGTCAGGCACACTGATGTTCCACTCACCAGGCTAAACAATGAGAAAGTCACTGTCAGCTGCCTGTCAGGTGCCAGGATCCGCCACATAACGCATGCACTCAGGTCACTCGACAGCAAGTACAAATATGACTGTCATTGTCCATGTTGGTGTGAATGACCTGAGACGTACCTCCCTGGACTACATGAAAAGAGACATGAAGGAGCTTTCTGATCTTGTAGACCAGGCAGGTATGACCCTAGCCCTGAGTAGCATCCTGCCATCACCCAAAATGATAACACAGTACAAGGACAAAATGATTGACTTCAACAATTGGCTAAGCTTCTGGTGTCATTCTAAGGGGATCCAGTATCTGTCTGCCTGGGATGACATGATCAACAAACCACGATGCTTTGCCAGAGATGGCCTGCAGCTGTCGCCCTTGGGATTCCGGATACTGGCTAAGGCTCTTGCCACCTCTATAGTGCCTTTTTTAGGCAAGATTCAAATGACAAATTCACCACTGTAAGAGGTACAAGCAAGCAAAATCTGAGGGTAATGCTACTCAATGCTAGAAGTCTAAACCTCAAAATGCACACACTCGAGGCACTCCTTAAAATGGAGACCATTGGCATCTGTGCAGTGACAGAGACCTGGTTCAAGGCTCCAGAGAGCACCCCTGCATTACCAGGCTATAATTCATACCAGACCTTTCGGCCACCTAACTTGGACCAAAGCACTAAAGGCGGAGGCGTGTCCATATTCATTAATAATATCCACACCTCCAGGCTAGTTGCTCAGCATAATGCATCTGAGATTATCCAAGTGCAACTAACTCTGGGCAAGACAGCAATGCAAATTGTAGCTTGCTAGAGATCCCCCACCATGCCCCAGGATTCACACTCCTCATTTCTTGATGCACTGGAAAATATTAGGGTACAACCTAACAATAATGGGCAATTTCAACTACCCCACCATTAACTGGGAAAACTACTCATGTACCAACTCTTATGCTCAAAGTTTTCTGGAATTCATAAATTCCAATGCCTTGGATCAACTTATCCACACTCCCACCAGGGGCAGCAATATCCTAGACCTGGTCATTACCAACATGGGCAACCAGTGTTCCACACCAGAGGTCAATTCCTTGTTGGTCAGATCCAACCACAAGCAAATCACCCTAGACAACAATATCCCAGCCCCCCCCCCATTAGGGAAACCACCGTAAAACATTTCTCCAAAGCCAACTTCACGCTTCTTAAGACAGAAGTGGCAAACTTCACGACACCCATGCTGACGGACAATAGAGATATGGCTGCTGAATCCTATACAATTGCACTTTATAAGCACTTACACGAGTGCATGGATCATGCAATCCCCTAACAGAACCAAGATGCTATCCTCCAACAAAAGGAAGCCAATCTGGTGGTCCCTTGCTATAAACAAACTCTACAAAAGAAGAAAGAAACTGTTGCAAAAAAGAGTAAAATCCCATGATTGGAGGAACTCCATAGTCAGCCTCAGTAAGAAGCTGAGATCCCTCGTAAAATCCTCCAAAGTTAGTTACGAAAACTAAATCCCCACTGATTCTAAAGACAACCACAAAGCATTCTATAGCTATGTCAAGAATGTCAATGGCAACACTCAGATATGCTCTGAGTTACAGCACAATGGCACTAAATATACAGAACCAACTGATATTGCCAACATCCTGGCAGATATGTTCAGTGCTAACTTTACCCCTCTCTCATCCCCTAAAGGGCCCATCTCTATACCGGAAGAATGCAAAGTATCTGTAATCACGGCTGCCCAGGTAAAACACACACTCTCCAAAGCCAAGAACAGAGCATCCATGGGAACTGACAGCATCCCAGGCTGCGTTCTACATGAACTACAGAACAAACTGGCACCCCACCTAAGTACCATGTTCAATCATAGCCTCACCTCAGGCTTTGTGCCCACTGAATGGCGCACAGCAACAGTTATCCCACTCCACAAAGAGGGAGCCACCACGGACCCCGGGAACTACCACCCCATTAGCCTGACGAGCCTGGTCTGCAAGGCTATGGAGCGTATCATCATGGAACTTATAAACAATGACATTGGTAATCTCCAAACTCTGGACCCTACCCAGTTTGGGTTTGTAAAAGGCAGATCATATCTTCTAAACCTGACAGACTTCTTTGAAGCAGTCACCAAAGCTGTAGATGAGGGTAAGGTGGTACACACAGTCTATTTAGATCTCGCCAAGGCTATCGACACCATCCCCCACTCTGGAATTATAGACAAACTCACTACACTAGGTATACATCCCTATGTCACAAAATGGGTTGCCAACTGGCTCACTGACCGAGCCTACACTGTGAAAGTAGCAGACTCTAAATCCAACTTCAGACCAGTGACAAGTGGAGTACCACAGGGTTCAGTCCTAGGTGTTCTCCTGTTTGGTATCTACTTTTCTGAAGTACAAGCTAACACAGAAGTTCTTTAGCTAACAAAGTTCGCAGATGACTGCAAACTAGGAACCATAATCAAATCTCCTAATGATGTGGACATCCTACAAAAGGGCCTCACTGAAACAGATGCCTGGTGTCAAAGTCATGGCCTCAAGCTCAATGCCAAAAAGTGTATTGTCATCCCTTTTGGTAAAAACTCTGTACCCATGAACTACCACATAGGCGGTAGTCTACTTAACACTGAAAGTGTGATAAGAGACCTTGGGACACAGGTGGACAGTAGTCTCTCTTTTGATAATCACATCGCCACAGTAGTCAGGAAATCCTTCTACATGGCACACCTCATCACAAAAGGTTTCTCATCCAGGAAAAAAGAGGTCATTGCTCCTCTGTACTCATCACTCATTAGACCCATTATACAGTACAACGCCCCTTTTGGTATGTACCTCACAAGATATCTACAACAACTGGAAAGGCCACAGAAATACCTCTCAGAGAGGATTACCGGCCTCAAACAGATGCCCTACGCAAACCGTCTCAAAAAACTCCAGCTTTACTCTGTCGCATATCGCCTACTCAGAGATGATCTCTGCCTAACATACAAAGCTATGTCAAACCCAGAGCTGTTGGACATGCTCCACTTAAAGAAATCCCAATCCCTCTGAGCTACACGATCTAGGGACCTAAACCTTGTCACCACAATAAATAGAACATGCTGGAGGGATATATTCCTGTCCCAGAGACTTCCCATACTCTGGAATAAACTACCTATCTATATCAAACAAAGCTCCTCATTAGCACTCTTCAAGAAAAATCTTGATGACTGGATGGGAAATAGGAAATTCACCCCGGGGATCACCTCTGTGGCTCTGCTCGACAGTGGCACAGGAAAATAATTTTCTTGGGTGGCAAAAGCCAGGGTACCTTTTTGGCTGGGCTTGTATAGGCTCCAGGGCCGATAGCCTAGTACCTACCTATGAACCTATAATAAATGTATGGGGAGAAGCCCAAGTAGCTGCTGCACATATGTCATCCATAGAAGCTCTAGACTGGAAGACCGCTGAAGTGGCTACAGACCTTGTAGAATGTGCTTTGACAGGTTTAGCCAAGGTTAACTTGTTTTTATCATAAATGAAAGAAATACATCTTTTAGCCACTTAGACAGGGTACTCTTACTGATTGTCTTGCTCAACTTTGCAGTAGAAAAAGAAACAAACAGCTGACTTGATTGCCTTATCGTTTTTGTTCTACGAAGACAGGAACATAATTGTCTATGGACGTCTACTAATGTATAGCATATTCTCCTTTGTTAGAATGATTAGGGAAGAAGACCAGTAAATTAGTAGTCTGGTTGATATTAGCCTCTGACACTACCTTAGGCAGGAAGGAGGAGGATGTTCATCAAGATACCCTATCCTTATGGAAGACTAGGTAAGGACGTTCAGATGATAAGGCCTGGATTTCTGAAATTCTTCTGGCTGAACTAATGGCTACTAAAAGACTGACTGTCTTTCAAGATAGAAACTTCAGATCACATTCTGCAAAGGGTTCAAAAGGAGAATATATAGGTTCATAGGTTCATACTAGGCTATCTGCCCTGGGGCAATTATAAGCCTAGCCCGATTCTGTATGGCTTACGCCACCCCTTGATTTGAGTATACTGTGCCCTTTTTAAGGTTTTGTTTACTGTGCCTCTGTCCAATAGTGACACGGGAGTAATCCCTGGGACAAACCTACGATCCCCCATCCACCTATCGAGATTCTTCTTGAAGAGATTCAGTGAGGTGCTCTGCCTCACATGAACTGGAATTCTATTCCAGAGCGAAGGGAGCCTCTGGGTTATGAACCTGTCCCTCCAGCAAGTTCTATTTATTTCTGTGCTGAGGTTCAAGTCCCTCGAGCGTGTGGCTCTAAGGGATTTACATTTACTGAGATGGAGCATGTCCATTAATTCTGGATTTGACATAGCTTTGTATGTCAGGCATAGATCGCCTCAAAGTAGGCGGTATGCAACTGAGTAGAGCTGGAGTTTTTTTTACCACCTGTAGTACTAAATTCAAGTTGTAAAGAGGAGTTGGATCTTAATATTGGGGTTTTTACAAAAAAGTGCCTCTTAAGAACAATTTACAAAGCCTGTGAGAGGCTAAAGAATGTTCTTTTAAACTACTGTGAAAATTAAAAATCACAGACAATTGTAGTTTGATGGTAGATGGAGAAGCCCCGGCACTGAAAATACATGCTAAGAAATCTAAAACATGCTCAACTGAAGCAGAGAAAGGGTCAATTTGTTTTTCATAGGCCCAAATTGTAAATCTCTTCCACTTATTTAAATAAAGTTTTCTAGTAAAAGGTTTATGACCTGATAAAAGGATATGACATACCAGAGAGGACATATTAGGACAACAGGCAACTAGTGGAATTGGTGGAACCACGCAGTCAGCTTGAGATTTGAAAGGTTTGGGTGAACAAAGCTGTCTGGATGGGACAGGAGATCTGGCACTGGGTCCAGAATCCAAGGTTGACTAATCAAGTAAGGCCAAAGAAGGGGAAGAACCAAATCTGTCGAGGCCAAAAGGGGACAATGAGGATTACTGCACTCTTCAACTTGAGTGCTTGCTGTAAGAATTTGTGGATTAGAGGTACCGGGGGAAAGGCATACAGTAGACCAAGGGGCCAATCCTGGAGGAGAGAGTCCCTGGGTGACCTTCCCGGAGGGGGAATCAGAGTGAAGTAATTGTTGCATTTGTTATTTAGGGGAGATGCAAACAGATCACAGCAAGGTTGACCCCAATGAAGGAATATCATTTTCACCACTTTGGATTGAGAGACCACTCATGAGTTGCTCAGCTTGTCTGCAATCTTGTTAGACCTCCCTGGAATGTGTACTGCTATTAGAAAGAGGCTGGACAAGGTTGCCCACTGCCGCACTCTGATGGCTTTTTGAGAAAGGGGGTAAGATATGGTTTCTCCCTGTTTTTTGATGTACCAAACTACTGACATATTTTCTGTTTGAATTGCAATAGTCCTCTCTGGAAGAGCTGTCTGAAAGGCCTGCATTGCAAGAAGTACCACTCTTATCTCCAGGACATTGATATGCAAGTCGGCCAGTAATGGGGACCAAGTGCCTTGAACCGTCCTACCTAGATAATGCCCCCCACCCCATCTGGGGTGTGTCCATGGTCACAATGGCTGGGGCTCTGGAAAAACAAAGGGATGACCATGAAGAATTTTCTCGGACTGCATCCACCAAAGACGGTCCATTTTGCAATGATTTGGACTGACATTGGGTGGTGAATGATAGACCACTGGGAAACTAGTAGCCATTGCAGAACTCTCATATGTAACCTGGCTAATAGGACTAACGTTATGGAAGCTGGCATGGATCTTAGAGCTTGCAAAACTAATCGTGCTGGAGCCTTCTCCCTGTGAATTAACTTTCAAACTTGAACTAGAATTCTCTGATGTTCTGGGGGAAGAGATGCTATCATTATTTAAGTATTCAGGGCTGCCCTATGAATTCTAAATTTTGTGTCGGAGTTAAATGTGACTTTTCTAGACTGACAGTAATCATCACATGGGCGCAGGCGTTGAGGGTGTAGTCTCTGGCTACTATTAATTGATGCTTGGTCAAAGCTTTTATGAGCCAACCATCCAAGTACAGAAACACTCGGAATCCTTGCAATCTCAAGTGAGCTGCTACTACTGCCATGCATTTGGTGAACACCCTGGGGGCTGTGGTGAGTCCAAAGGGCAGTACTTTGAATTGGTAATGAATGGCTCCAACCTGGAAGCGGTGAAACCTTCTGAAGGAGTTGTCCATTTTTATATGGTAATATGCATCCTGAAGGTCTATTGAGCACATCCAGTCATCTTTCTTTAGTAAGGGAAGAACAGACTGTACTGTGACCATCCGGAACTTTGTCGAAAAGACTTGTTTAATACACTGAGATCCAAAACTGGTCTCCAGTTCTCCAGCCCCCTGTCTTTTTTGGCAATAAAAAGAATCTTGAGTAGGTTCCAGATCCTTCTTGGTCTGTGGGACTTGTTGGATAACTCATTTGTCCAGCAGTTTCTGAATTTCTTGCACTGCTGAAGCCCTCTGATTGGGTAGAACATCAGGGATTTTCTTTTGAATGGGGGAAGGTTGAGAAAAGGGGATGATATAACCTCTGGATACAATCTGTTGCACACAGGAATCTTTTAAGTTTAGCCAGGCGTTTAGGTGTAAAAATAAACATCCATGACTGCCTCCAGAGGAAGACAATCGGGCTTCCCTTCAGGAGTGCTGAAAGAGCTTGCCTGAGAAAGACTCCCTGATCCCTGAACCCTGGTTTTGCGGACTAGCCCTGCCACGAGGACACATCTTCGATTTTGGTTCCCCCCTCTGGTCCTGGGGGAACTCTCTCCATGTATGTCTTGGAAAGGCCCTTTGGATTTCTTGAACCACAATTTCCCACTGCTCCTCTGGTTCCTAGAAAAGGACCTTTGGGGGGGTGGGGGTGGAGAAGCACATGCAGAAAGGGTCTTACCATCCTTCTGACACCTGGATAAAGTCTCTTTTACTTTAGGGACAAACAAGGATGTCCCATCAAAAGGAGCATTGACAAAAGAAGACTTGAATGGTTCCTCAAAGTCAGACAGGCACATCCAGGGATGTCTCCTTATGGCTACATCTGTACCCGCTGCTCTAGAAGTCCCTTCAGCTATATAAGCAATCAGCCTCATGGACAAACTGGACAAAGACTCCAGGGTGGCTAACTGGGAAGCCACTTTCTCTTGGACTCCCTGAGCTACAGCCCCTGCCAGGGTGTCTAACAACTCTTTAATAAGATGCAGTTGGAGTCTGGTGAAATGTGCCAAAAAATTCAAAGACTTTATGGTGAAGGTCGACGAATCATAGACCTGATACCCAAACCTGTCCATGGCTTGAGAATCTCTAATGGGTGGATGGAAGGAAGAACTCTCCTCAGCAAGTTCCTTTTTAGTGACAACCATAGCATCCACAGCCAACCCCTAAGCCCAAAACTGCTTATCTTCGGAAGGGAAAGAATATTGTTTGGTCCTTTTGGGATGAGCTTGATGTTGTCTGGAGCCTTCCAGGCCCACTGAGAAATCAACTGAATGAGTTCATCAGTGGGCGGAGTCACCCAAGAGGTAAACGGGTGGGTGCTGAAAGCCTGCAGGTAAACAGATTCCTCAGATTAAGGGTTTTGGGACTTCCAGCCACCCATTCTGTCTTAAAATTTCCAAGATGTCTCCAAATAAGACATCTTTAGGGGTGACAGTGGGGACCCTTCCCCTCACTGAAATCTGTATCTTCGGTGACTGATTCATGGGGGAAATCCAAGTGCTTCCTCTTGTACTTCTTCTTCTGAGGGACCTCCTCAGGGGGATAGTCTGGGGAGGTATCAGAAGATGTGACATATTTTCTGCTTAAAAACCTCAGCTTTGGCTGGCTAAGAACTTGGTTATATTCAACTGGACGTATAAGAGAATTTAAGTACCTTTATCAGCACTTTTTTTTTTTAAAAATACAGTATTTAATTTGATTTAAACTGTGTTGAAGGAATATTTAACTGAACTGGCAGTTTTAACTCTGCTGTTTGTTATTTGCTAGTAATTACAGGTGTGGGGGTCGCCACATTCTTTGATTTCCTGTCCTTGCCTTTTTAAGTGGTACAGTGTGACATATTTTCTGCTTATAAACCTCAGCTTTGGCCGGCTAAGAACTTGGTTATTTTCAACTGGACGTATAAGAGAATTTGAGTACCTTTATCTGCACTTTTTAAAAAAAAAAAATACAGTATTTAATTTGATTTAAACTGTGTTGAAGGAATATTTAACTGAACTGGCAGTTTTAACTCTGCTGTTTGATATTTGCTAGTAATTACAGGTGTGGGGGTAGCCACATTCTTTGATTTCCTGTCCTTGCCTTTTTAAGTGGTACAGTGTGACATATTTTCTGCTTATAAACCTCAGCTTTGTCCGGCTAAGAACTTGGTTATATTCAACTGGACGTATAAGAGAATTTAAGTACCTTTATCTGCACTTTTTTTAAAAAAAAATACAGTATTTAATTTGATTTAAACTGTGTTGAAGGAATATTTAACTGAACTGGCAGTTTTAACTCTACTGTTTGTTATTTGCTAGTAATTACAGGTGTGGGGGTAGCCACATTCTTTGATTTCCTGTCCTTGCCTTTTAAGTGGTACAGTGTGACATATTTTCTGCTTAAAAACCTCAGCTTTGGCCGGCTAAGAACTTGGTTATATTCAACTGGACGTATAAGAGAATTTAAGTACCTTTATCTGCACTTTTTAAAAAAAAATGCAGTATTTAATTTGATTTAAACTGTGTTGAAGGAATATTTAACTGAACTGGCAGTTTTAACTCTGCTGTTTGTTATTTGCTAGTAATTACAGGTGTGGGGGTAGCCACATTCTTTGATTTCCTGTCCTTGCCTTTTTAAGTGGTACAGTGTGACATATTTTCTGCTTAAAAACCTCAGCTTTGGCCGGCTAAGAACTTGGTTACATTCAACTGGACGTATAAGAGAATTTAAGTACCTTTATCTGCACTTTTTTAAAAAAAATACAGTATTTAATTTGATTTAAACTGTGTTGAATGAATATTTAACTGAACTGGCAGTTTTAACTCTGCTCTTAAGTTATTTCCACCAACCCTGTTTTTGTTTTGGTGTTAATCTTAGTGGCCTTGAAACTGCCCGCCCCTCAGCCTGCCTCTGGGCCCATCTCATTTGCTCACTCAACTGAGTGCAGTGAGATCATATTCTGATTTCAGGCACTCCTACTGTGTACAAAGAGAGCATCTGGGAAACAGACAAATAAATAAATAAATAAATAAATAAATAAATAAATAAAGCTTATTTCCTGCCTTTCCTGTTAAGTGGTATAGATTATTTGTAAGCTTCTGAGCCCCCAAGCCCTTCTGTGTTTGATGGAAGCCTTCTAGCTTGTTTTTTTTCTTATAACTAGCCAGTTTTCTTAGTTTCAGCACTCAAATCTGTTTCTTTGATCTCAGCACTTGTTCAGATTAAAAAAAAAAAAAAATTCATCTGCTTTTACTGTACTTGTGTTTCTACCTACTTCATTTTACTTTTGCATCATCTTAAAAATACTCAGTTGTATTTATTACTGCTTGGTGTAACTCATTCTAAGCCTTTTGGTTTAAACACTTGGGCTTCGGACCAGTTGTTTTGCACTGAGAGGGTTTGTGGTCTGCACTGTTGTGGCAGAACAGGTAGCTTACATCCTTCTAGGTTGGGAACTGCTGATTGAGGGCTCAGTGTCTATTATTCTAAAAGTGTATTCATTCTGGTTTAAGCACTTGGGCTTTCAGGCCAGTTATTTTACATTAAGAGGGTTTGTGGTCTGCACTCTTGTGGGAGGAGAGGCTGGACTCTGCCCTTCTGAGCTGGGAATTTCTGGTTAAAGGCTTATAGTGCATGCATATCTGAACTGCTTCTTACTGAAGTTGGTGCGCCTTGTTTGCTGTGGCATAGACTGGATTCGGGCCTGCTGGATCTAGCTTTGTTTGTGTAACTTGAACACTAATCCAGACATTCTCTAAAGTATTCAATTGTATTTATTACTGCTTGGTTGTAACTTGATTAAAGTGTAGCTATCATTCTAAGTCTTTTGGATTAAGCACTTGGGCTTCAGACCAGTTGTTTTACATTAGGAAGGTTTGCGGCAAGCACTGTGGTGGCAGGACAGGTAGCTTTCATCCTTCTAAGTTGGGAACTGCTGATTGAGAGCCCAGTGTCCAAGTGTATTAGTTCTGATTTAAGCACTTGGGCTTCAGGCCAGTTATTTTACATTAAGAAGGTTCGTGGTCTGCAGTCTTGTGGGAGAAGAGGCTGGACTCTGCCCTTCTGAGCTGGAAATTTCTGGTTAAAGGTTTATAGTGCCTGAATATTTGAACTGTATCTTACTGAAATTGGTACACCTTGTTTGCTGTAGCATAGACTAGATCCAGGCCTGCTGAATCTAGCTTTGTTTATATGCTTGTTGTTTGTTTGCTTATTATTTCCCTGGAACGCTAATTCCACCTAATACGGCTTCTCAGCTTCTGTGGATCACTAGTGATATCTGCATTGCTTACTGTACTTATTTCCTTGTTTCACTTGAAAGAAAGTTACTGTTTGTCGTTTTGCATTTAGTTACTTGTAACACATTGCACTCAAGTTACCTGGCACTTGCTCACTAAAGCAATTATATAAGTCAGCACTAAAAATTAAAAGCACTACACCCTCACTCCCCACTGGCCCTTGTTTTCAATTATTAAGGAATTCCCAATATTATTCTAGCATGTCCAAAGGTCAGTTGTCAATCTCCTCTCCGGTCCAGCTGGTGAATCTGGGAATCTTGAGGCAATGTTATAACTGCCTCATGTACACAGACAACCCTCTCCTCCTCCCACATAACACAAATACTTGTGAGAGATGCAGCTATTTAGCCAAACTGGAGGCTGAGCTCTCTAAACTCAGGACTGGCAAGACCAGACAGGAGGAGAAGGCAACTACACACACCACAAAACCAGCCTCACATAACGCTACCACACCACTGAATCAAACACATAAACACACAAAGACATACTCGGAGGCTCTGAGTAAAAATTTACCTAAACAGCAGAGGCCTCCAAAGCAGACACCCAAACAACTGCTACCTCAAGACACCCCACAAGCAACACATAAACCACAAAATCAGTGTGCAAAGCAGTCACAGCCCTTAAGGCCAAATACAACACCAAACATACTTGTCATAGGTGACTCCATAGTCAGACACACTGACGTCCCACTCACCAGGCTGAACAAGGAGAGGGTCACAGTAAGCTGCCTATCAGGCGCTAGAATCCGCCACATAACACAAGCACTCGGGTCACTCCACGGCAAGTACAAATATGACACAGTCATTGTCCATGCTGGTGTGAACGACCTGATACGTACCTCCCCGGACTACATGAAAAGAGACATAGAGGAGCTCTCTGATTATGTAGCCCAGGCAGGTATGACCCTGACCCTGAGCAGTATCCTTCCTTCACCAAGAATGATGCCACAATATAGAGACAAGATGATCAGCTTTAACAATTGGCTTAATGTCTGGTGTCATTCAAATGGGATCCAGTGTCTGTCTGCCTGGGATGACATGCTTGACAAGCCACGCTGCTTCGCAAGGGACGGCTTGCACCTGTCACCCCTGGGATTCCGGATATTGGCTAAGGCTCTTGCCACCCCCATAGTGCCTTTTTTAGGCAAGGCTCAAATTCTATACCTACCACCCTAGAAAACAAAAATGGGAAGAAACTGAGGGTAATGCTGCTCAATGCCAGAAGTCTAAATCTCAAAATGCACGCACTCGAGGCCCTTCTCAGTATGGAGAACATCGATGTCTGTGCTGTAACTGAAACCTGGTTCAAGGCTCCTGAGAGCACCCCGGCACTATTAGGTTTTACCTCATATCATGCGTTCTGGCCCCAAACCCGGACCACACCACAAAAGGAGGGGGTGTATCCATATTCATAAAGGATACCCACACCTCCAGGATGGTGGCAACGCACTAAGCTCGGAAACCATCCAGGTGCAACTAACCATAGGCAAAACTGCTCTACAAATTGTAGCATGCTACAGGCCACCCTCTCAAACTCAGGAACCCCACACAGCCTTCCTGAAGACACTGGAGGGTATAAATGTATCTCCAAACACCATCATATTGGGTGACTTCAACTATCCGAATATAGACTGGGAACATTACTCAAGCCCTAACTTTCTAGCCCAACGGTTCCTGGAGTTCATAAATTCAAATGCCATGGAACAGCTAGTCACTGTTCCCACGAGAGGAGAAAATATACTAGATCTCATTATCACAAACATGGGGACAAAATGATCCACACCGGAAGTATATCCCTCATTGGTGAGATCTGATCATAAACTAATCTCACTGGAAATCCACATCCCGCCCCCACCCCAAACAAAAAAGTCCACAGTGAAGAACTTCTCTAAAGCAAACTTCACACTACTCAAGACTGGTGTGGTATCCTTCAAGGCCCCTGAGCCAGTGGAAACCACAACCCAAGCTGCCGGAGCCCTTACAAATGCCTTCTATGAACACCTCCAGGACTGCATGGATCAGGCAATCCCAAATAAAACCAAGACTCTTTCCACAAAGGGCAAACGTCCAGTCTGGTGGACCCCAGCCATTAACAAACTTTACAATAAGAGGAGAAAGCTATTACATGATAGAACAAAATCCATAAAAGGGAAGTCACCCCTTATCATTATTAGTAAAAAAATATGAGCACTCATAAAATCAACTAAGGCCAATTTTGAGAGAAAAATTGCCATGGATTCAAAGGACAATCATAAGGCCTTTTTCAGCTATGTTAGGAACCTGGGTGGAAACTCCCAGATATGCTCAGAATTAGTCCAAAATGATACAAAAATCACTGAACCCACAGACATTGCCAACATACTGGCAGACAGGTTCAGTGCAAACTTCACCCCCCCCCTAAAGGAGAGATAACTATCCCAGCGGAGTGTAGCCTCCCAGACATCTCAAATGCGCAGGTGAAAGCTGCTCTCTCTAAAGCTAAAACACAGCGTCAATGGGACTGGATGGTGTCCCGGCTGTGTGCTACACGAGCTAAATGAGGAATTAAACCCGCATATAAGGCAGCTGTTTAATCTCAGCCTTACCACAGGATACGTGCCCAAGGAGTGGCGTATGGCAACTGTGGTCCCACTCCACAAAGGTGGTGCCTCTACGGACCCTGGTAATTACCGCCCCATAAGCTTAACAAGTCTAGTCTGCAAAGCTATGGAGAGGATCATAATGGAGCTCATAAACAAAGATATAGGGACTTGCAGACATTGGACCCGACCCAGTTTGGCTTCAAGGGCAGATCATGCCTTTTGAACTTGGTCGACTTCTTCGAAACAGTCACCAAGGCCATTGATAAGGGAAAGGCAGTCCATACAGCCTACCTTGACCATGCAAAGGCTTTCGACACAATACCCCACTCGGGTATTCTAGAAAAACTTACCAGCTTAAATGTAAACCCATATGTCACAAGATGGGTTGCAAACTGGCTTAAGGACAGAACCCACAGGGTTAGAGTTGCTGGCGCTATGTCAGACTCCAAGCCGGTCACAAGTGGTGTCCCACAGGGCTCGGTCCATGGCCCCCTATTGTTCGGCATCTACTTCTCAGAAGTACAGGCCAACATGGGAGGACTTTGGCTGACAAAGTTTGCAGATGACTGCAAACTGGGCGCCATAGTGGAAAGTGCATCAGACACGGATATCTTTCAGAAGGGACTCACAGAAACAGATAGCTGGTGCCAGAGCCATGGCCTGAAGTTAAACGCCACTTCGGGAAAAACAAGGTAACCCCAAGCTACCATATAGGTGGCAATCCACTAAGCACAGAAGAGGTTATCAGGGACCTGGGGACCCAGGTTGACAATGGCCTTTCTTTTGACACTCACATTGCTAAAGTGGTTAGAAAGACCTTCTACATTGCCCACCTGATCATGAAGGGATTCACATCCAGATCTAGTGAGGTCATTGTTCCCCTGTACTCTTCACTTATCAGACCAATGATCGAGTACAATGCCCCATTCGGGATGTATCTCACCCGACATCTGCAGCAATTGGAGAGACCCCAAAAGTTCCTCACCAAAAGGATAAAGGGACTCCAAAATCTGTCATATGCTGCCAGATTGAAGAAACTCCAGCTCTATTCAGTCGCATACCGTCTGCTCAGAGGTGACATGTGCCTGACATACAAGGCCATGTCCAACCCGGAATTAATGGACATGCTCCACCTCAAAAAATCCACATCCAACAAAACCACTAGAGCAAGCGACTTAAACCTTAGCACGGATATAAATAGGACGTGCTGGAGGGATAGATTTATCACTCAGAGACTCCCCATGCTGTGAATAAAATCCCGGTCCATGTGAGGCAGAGCACCTCGCTGGCTCTGTTCAAGAGAAATCTTGACCTGTGGATGGGAGATCGTAGGTTTACCCCGGGAATCATCTCTGTGTCACTGCTGGACAGAGGCACAACAAACTAATGGGTACAGTATTTTTTCATATAAGGGGTGGCGTAAGCCACAAAACTTTGGGCTAGGCTTATAAATGCCTTAGGGCAGATAGCCTAGTATAAACCTATGAACCTATGAACCTATGACAGTACCTGTGCCTGTGATACTGTGGCTTCAGCACCCACTGTCCCAGTGGAGAGGCAGTAGGAATAACAGAACTAGAGGGAGGTACCTGTCCAGAGGGGGAAGGGACCAACTAAGTATTTACAAGCAAGAGGGCCCTCTGTATAGCCTCAAAGGCCAGTCCCCCTGAAGAGGGAAGGGAGCCCAGAACTGAGAAGGACTGCCTCAGAACTGGGGTCACTCCCCACTCCAAAGAGCTGACCCCCGAGACCAAAGCCAGAGATGAACTAACTTGAGCCAAAGCCCCAAAAAGCAGCAAAAAACCTGGAGTCAAGACATGTCCCCCCCAGAACCGGCAGGATAGCCATGGCTCTGGGACATCTCCAGTTCAGAAACAACCAAAGAGCTCAGGGTAAGTACTGGCTCAGAAGGAATGAACAACTCTGAAGCTTTTACAGTTGGTGCCGTAAGTTCTGGGATGGAGGACTCTAAGACCTCTGAGGAGGTTAGAGGAGGAGTAGTTAGTGGCATAAAAGAAGTTTCAGTACCAATACCCAAAGGGGTCGCTACAGAAGAGGGGGCCATAAAGTCTTCTAGCCCATGAAATCTTATTCACTAGCTTCTCTACACTAAGTTCTCAAAGGCTTTTGGTGGAACAGATAGACAACGCAGAAGGGGACTTAGGCCTCTGTAACAACACCTCTGGAAGCTCCCCAACAAAGGAATCAATGGAGGGAGAGTAGGTAGTTCTAGGCAACTTAGTCTTATCCAGTGAAGCAGCAGTCACTTTCTGTACCAAGGCCTTCGATATCAAAGGGCTTGAAAATGCGGCAGGTGCCAGAATGCATGTTGGCACTGGAGTGTCTACAGCAGAGGTCTTAGGTTCAGTGGGAACAGTCAGAGCCGAGGTCTTCAATTTTTTGGGTTTCAAAACTGACGGGAAGGTTGGAACCAAAACACTTCTTTTCTTCAATTTTTCAACACAGGAAGAGGAAGAAGGAGAAGAAATGAGAAGTTATGTACCTACCATAACGTTCCATGTTAGTTGTCTTCTCTCGCCTTCTTTCTTGCTAGATGGGTTCAGAGCCGATCCTCGGCTCCGACTCGGCACTTGCTAAGCTCGAGAGTCACTTTTACCAGCTCGAGGCAGCCCCATATCCCATGACGCAAGGCGGTAAGTACCCAGATCTCGTTTGTACCTATAGGGAGACACACCTAACACAGAAAAAACTTTCCACTGAGGAAAGAAATCAATTACCCTAAGGAAGGGCTGAAACGGGAACCAGGTAACTAACTGGTGCCTAAAGAAGCAATCTTCCAGACAAAGGAGAACAAGGTCTGTCCAGGCAAGGGGGTAGGAGGGAGGGTCGCAAGAAAGAAGGCGAGAGAAGACAACTAACATGGAACGTTATGGTAGGTAATAACTTCTCAATGTTAAGTTGTCAATCTCGCCTTCATTCTTGCTTGATGGGACCGCGTCCCTAGCACCTCTATCCTGGGTGGCTCAATGGAACAGACTCTTGAGAACCGTAGAACCAAAACTGGCTCTATCCCTGGAGGCCAAATCCAATTTGTAATGAGAAACAAAGGTATGAGGAGTGGCCCAAGTGGCTGCTGCACAAATAGTGTCTACAGGGAGTCTAGCCTGAAAAGCTGTGGAAGTGGCTAAACTTCTGGTGGAATGCGCTTTTGGTTTTGAGCACAGCTGTTTGCCCCTGAGCTGATAGATTTCGGAGATGGTGGAAGAAAGCCATCTAGATAAGGTGACTTTGGAAACAGGAAGGCCTTTCTTATTCTCAGCATAAGAAAGAAAGAGTTGATCGGATTTCCTGAATTGTTTTGTTCTGTCCAAATAATATCTGAGTTGGCGGTGAACATCAAGATAATGTAATTTTTGTTCCGATCTGTTGGAGTAATTAGGGAAAAATACAGGGAGATCAATAGATTGGTTCAAATTCGTTTTTGAAGCCACTTTAGGCAAAAAGGATGGATTAGTTCTCAAGGATACCCTGTCCTTGTGGAAGACCAAATAAGGGGGACGAACAGAAAGGGCATGAAGTTCTGACACTCTCCTGGCCGAGATAATAGCGACAAGGAAGAGTGTTTTCCATGAAAGAAACTTCAGAGAACATGAAACAGCTGGCTCAAAGGGAGGAAGAATTAAGGATGTCAGCACTAGATTTAGGTCCCATTGAGGAGGAGGACTCCTGACAGGAGGTTTAAGGAGAAAAATCCCTTTTAGAAAAGCTCTACAAAGCCTGTGGGACATAATGTTGTGATCTGCAAACCCGACATGAAAGTTCGAGATAGCAGCCAACTGAACTTTAACCGTGGAAGATGAAGATCCCGAGTGAAAAATTTCCGCTAAAAAATCCAAAACTGCATGAACAGGGGCAGTAAAGGGATCTATATTCTTTGATTTTGCCCAACAAGAGAAACGTTTCCACTTGCTGGTATAAATCCTTCTAGTAGAGGACTTGAAAGTTCGAGATAGCAGCCAACTGAACTTTAACCGTGGAAGATGAAGAGCCCGAGTGAAAAATTTCCGCTAAAAAATCCAAAACTGCATGAACAGGGGCAGTAAAGGGATCTATATTCTTTGATTTTGCCCAACAAGAGAAACATTTCCACTTGCTGGTATAAATCCTTCTAGTAGAGGACTTAAGAGAAGCCACTATAATATCCCTAACCGGGTTAGAGATCATAGGAAGCCTGGCTAGGGAAGGAAGTGGAGCAACCAAGCTGTGAGGTTGAGAGAAGGAATAGACTGGTGCAGGTGACCCGATTGGTGGATCAGAAGGTCTGGCACTGGGTCCAGATGCCACGGCTGCACCAATAGGTGACGATGGAGGAACGGAAACCAAATTTGTCGAGGCCAATAGGGGGCAATGAGAATCATTTTGGCTCTCAAAACGGTGGCTTTCTGGAGTACTTGTGGAATCAATGGAAAAGGAGGAAAAGCATAAAGAAGTCCCTGGGGCCAATCCTGGGTAAGAGCGTCTCTAGGGGGATGGCCTGGCAGTGGAAAGAGAGAGAAGAAGTTTGGGCATTTGCTGTTTTGGGGAGTAGCAAAAAGATCGCAACATGGGCGGCCCCATTCTAGAAAAATCTCCTCCACTACAGATTGTTTGAGAGACCACTCGTGAGGCATGAGAATAGCTCTGCTCAATCTGTCCGCTAAAATGTTGGTTTTCCCAGGGATATGCGTTGCTACCAGAAACCGATGAGAGGAGATCGCCCATTGCCAGAGTCTGAGAGCTTCTCGACATAAGGGGTAGGACTTGGTTCCACCCTGTTTGTTGATATACCATACTACAGACATGTTGTCCGTGTGAACTGCAATTGTTCCCAAAGGAAGAAAGTCGTTGAGGGCTTGCAACGTTAAAAGCACTGCTCTCATCTCTAGGACATTTATGTGCAGGTGGTATTCGAACGGTTGCCACGTCCCATGAACCATCCTGCCCTGATAATGACCCCCCCACCCGATCAGGGAGGCATCCGTAGTGACTGTGGCTACCGGGGCTGGGGATACAAAGGGTCTGCCCTGATGAATCTGGGGAGAAGAAATCCACCAGGATAGGTGGTTTTTGCAAGCTTGTGTCACCAGGATTTGGTGACGCATGGGAAGTTGTTGGTAAGACCACTGGGTGAACAACATCCATTGAAGAAGATGCATGTAGAAGCGGGCCAAGGGAAGAAGGGTAATGGCCGCTGCCATTAGGCCTAGCACTTTCAGGACCAGTCTGGCTTGTACCTTTTTGCTGGCGAGGATGATCTGCACGTGACTTTGGATATCTGAAATCCTTTGGTCTGTGAGGGTTGCTGACATCCGAACAGTGTCTAAATTTGCGCCTATAAAAGTAATAGACTGGCAGGGCAACAAGGAGGATTTTTCGTAGTTGATCGAAATTCCTAACTGAGTGCAGAGATTTAGGATGTAATCCCTGGCTTGGAGAAGTTGATGCCTGGTGGTGGCTGAAAGGAGCCAGTCGTCGAGATACGGAAACACCTGGAATCCTTGACGTCTCAGGTGAGCCGTGACCACTGCCATACATTTGGTGAACACTCTGGGGGCTGTAGTGAGACCAAAGGGCAGGGCTCTGAATTGAAAATGACTGGACCCCAGCCGAAAGCGGAGAAACCTTCTGGAGCGCCTGTGAATTTTATGTGATAGTACGCATCCTGAAGGTCTATTGAGCACATCCAATTGTCTTTGCCCAGGAAGGGCAAAATTGATTGAAGTGTGACCATTCGAATCTCGTCTTTTCACAGACTTGTTGAGTCTGCTGAGATCCAATATTGGTCTCCAATCTCCGTCTTTTGGGGACCAAAAAGAACCTTGAGTAGATTCCGGGCTCTGAATGGTCTGTTGTAACTGGCTGAATGGCCCTTTTGTGTAGAAGCTTTGATACTTCTAATTTTGCGATTTCCCTTAGACCGGGTGGCACATCTGGAAGTGAATTTTTGTGATTGGAGGGACTTTCCTCGAAAGGAATTTTGTAACCCTCAGATATGATCGACTGTACCCATCTGTCTTGTGAGAGGGAAAGCCAGGCTTGTGGGTACAGCGATAATCTTCCCCCGACTGCCTCCAAGGATGGACAGTCGGGCAACACCTCAGGGATGCTGGAAGGGCTTGTCAGAGAGAGACTCTCTGCTTCCCTGGTTCTGTGGACCACCTCTGCCTCTAGGGCGGCGTCTGTTATTATTACCCCCTCTGCCTCTAGGGGTAAACTGACCACGTGTATCCGGCGTGACTCCTTGGGATTTGCGGAACCACATCTTTCCACCCTTCTGTCCTTTGGGGTAAGGTCTAGAAGGGGTGGAAAAACGGACCCCTACGGCAGAAAGAGTCTTGCCGTCCTGCTCACATCTGGTCAATGTATCCTTCACTTGAGGACCAAACAAAGATGACCCATCAAAGGGAGAGTTTGTGAAGGACGCCTTGAAGGGATCAGCAAAATTACAGAGCCGCATCCAGGATTGACGTCTCAGAGCCACTCCTGTGCCCGCGGCTCTACTCGCTCCATCTGCTGCATGTGAAATCAGCCGCATGGAGGAGTTGGTTATGGAGTTAAGGATTCCTAGCTGAGAAGCAATCTTGTCTTGTGCCCCCTGAGCTGTAGGATCCTGTACTACTTCACCTAGTTTCTTAAGGATGTCCCTTTGGAGTCTGGTGAAGTGACACAAATAGTTCAGCGAACGCATGGCAAAGGTCGCTGAGGAAAACATCCGCTTACCATACCTGTCCATGGTCCTGGAATCCTTGTTAGGAGGATGGACTGGTACGGAAGGATCTGCAAGTTCCTTCTTAGTGGCGGCCGCCACCACCATGGCATCAACCGGGACACCTTTTGTAAGGAATTGCTGTTCGGAAGGGGCCGTAATAAATTTAGAAGGCCTCCTGGGAACTGGCTCTACGGAGTCAGGAGAAGCCCAAGCCTTTCGAGCGATAACCTGCATGAGGGGGTCAAAAGGCGGAGACACCCAGGAGGTGGAGGGTCGAGAACCAAACGCCTCTAGGTATACCGTCTCATCATTGGAGGGATTTATGGTGGGCCAGTTTCCCCTCTGTTTCAGGAGTTCTAGGATGTCTGAAAAGGAGACATCCTCAGAGGGGGATCTTGGGGACCCCTCCGACTCATCTAAGTCGGTATCCGAAGTAATAGACTCAGGGTAGTCTAGGTGCTTCCTCTTACAAGTCCTCTTGTGTGGAGGATCTGCTGACGGATCAGGAGAATCCTCAGAAGAGGGGGTTCCTCCCAGTGGGGAAACCTGAGGTGGTGGATCTCTCGGTCCGGGCGCAAGAGAGTGGGAAGAGATATCAACAGGCACCGTAGAGGGAGGAGCTAAAGGAATAGACTGCTGACTGAGCCCAGGGACCAGCACACTCCTCATCACCTTGAAGGCTCCCCTCCCAGGGAGATCCGAGAGAACCCGTTCCGAAGAAACTGGGACTCCCGGGCCCACCGAAAGGGAAGGCTCCGAGGAAGATGTCGGAGCCGAGCTCAACAAGGCGAGCTCCAAGGGGAAGAGCGGGGTCGGACAAGGGTCCGATGCCACTCACCCCCTCAGAGCAGACCAGGGAAGCCCGGCCACCGAATCCCTCCAAGGAAGGTCTCGAGGAGGAGATAAGAGTAGATGCTGAAGGCGCAGAAGGGGGGGGGGGTATCTGGCCTTCAGCTATAGCAGTAACTATTCCTGTAGACTCCAGCTCCAAACTCTGGGGTAGAGTCGAAGGAGGAATTTGAAGAGGGTGTGGACTAATAGTCGTCTGTTGAGACGGACTATGAAGCATTTGGGCTAGTGCCTGTGATTTTAATAATCTGCTTACCACCCTCTCTAAATCATGGTCTGACAACCTGGAAGACCTTGATGATTGGCTCCGATGGCTCCGCTCCAAAAGAAGAGGTGAGGCCGAAGCCGACAGTATCGGTTCCAAAGAAGGAGACCTGGACCTCTTCCTCGAAGGAACCATCGGAGCCGAAGACCCCACGAAACCAGACGGAGCCGATAACTTTTCGGCTCCGAGTGTAGGTCCAGATTTATTGGCTCCAGCCGGAGCTGATACAGGCAAGGAAACAATGGTGTCGGAGCCGGTCAGAGCCAACACCGAAGCCTGAGCCACATGGTGGTCGGAGCCAGTCGGAGCCGACACCAAAGTGACAGTGACAGTATCGGCACCGATAGCCATCGGTGCCGAGGACTTAGACAAGGTCGGATCGGCTCCAGCCGGAGCCGATCTCGACTCCGAACGGAGTCGGAGCCAAGGCCGAAGGCTTAGACACAGAAGCCTGGGCCTTAGTCTTAGAAGGCTTTCCCAGAGCCGATTTGGCCGGGGAGCCCTCCGGTTTAAGGAGACCCCTTAAAATAAGCTTATTTCTCCTTTCCTGCAGGACTCTCTGGCTAAAAGAGTGACAAATTGTACAGGAGTCCTGCAGGTGGAGAGGTCCCAGGCAGTATAAACAAGAAGTGTGACCGTCTGTCAGAGACATCTTCTGACAGCACGAGTCACACTTCTTGAAGCCTGAGACCCTCTGCTCTTTGGACATTATTGTGACCACAAACAGTACACACACAGTCCCAATCAGACAACTACTGTTAAGGAATAAGCAGTAAAAACCTCACACACACACACACACCCCCTGACAGGGGGGGGATGGGAGGGAAAGAAAAGCCTGACTAAAAATATGAAGAAGGAAAAATAAAGTTAGTCAGAAAAGGTCCTACAATTAACTAAAAATGACAGAATTTTACAGAAAAGTAGATTTTTTCTGATTGGGGCGACTAGAAGTTTAAATATAAACACTTACCAGGAGCTGGCAAAAGGAGGACCTCATCAGCGAAGCGGCAAACGAGATCTGGGTACTTACCGCCTTGCATCATGGGATATGGGGCTGCCTCGAGCTGGTAAAAGTGACTCTCGAGCTTAGCAAGTGCCGAGTCGGAGCCGAGGATCGGCTCCGAACCCATCAAGCAAGAAAGAAGGCGAGATTGACAACTTAACATCATTTGTTTTGATATATCTCCAGTGTATAAGACTTCACCAAAGGCTGATGGATAAGTCCTTTTAATATAAGTTTATTCCGCTTTCCACTAAAGCCCAGTGGCTAAAGGCATGACAGATGCTGCAATCTTCCAGTAAATGGTGAGGACCAAGGCAATACACACACAGTAAATGAAAGTCTGAAAAAGAAATGTTATGGCCACACTTCTGGCATTTTTTGAAGCCAGAGGGGCCTTTACCCTTCTCAGCCATGTCAAACAGGGAAACTGAGGTAAATTGGCTAAACAAATCTCACTCCACACAAACAAAAAGGGAAAGCAACAGCAAAAAGGATATCATTTTTACTAGTATTTTTTATATTTTAGGATAGAAAGAAAAACAGGGAAGAGAGACTATTAATGTATGTATGTAAACCATATATATGGCATGTATGTAAACCATATATTCATATACACGTGTGTAGGTTCATAGGTAGGTACTAGGCTATTGGCCCTAGGGCCTGTACAAGCCTAGCCATAAAGATTCCCTGGCTTTCGCCACCCAAAAATTATTTTCCTGTGCCCCTGTCAAGCAGAACCACAGAAGTGATCCCAAGGGTGAATTTACTATTTCCCATCCAAATGTCAAGACTTTTCTTAAAGAGGGCTAATAAAGTGCTCTGCTTGATATGTATGGGCAGTCTGTTCCAGAGTATGGGGAGTCTCTGGGACAGGAACCTATCCCTCCACCATGTTTTGTTTATTCTGGTGACATGGTTTAGGTCCCTGGAGCATGTGGCTCAGAGGGATTGGGATTTCTTTAAGCGTAGCATGTCCAACAGCTCTGGGTTTGACATAGCTTTGTATGTTAGGCAGAGATCGCCTATGAGTAGGCGATATGTGACGGAGTTGAGCTGGAGATTTTTGAGACAGTCTGCATAGGGCATCTGTTGGAGGCCGGTGATCCTCTTTGTGAGGTATGTCTGTGGCCTTTCCAGTTGTTGTAAATGTCTTGTGAGGTACATACCAAATGGGGTGTTATACTCTATAATAGGTCTAATGAGGGATGAGTAGACAGGAACAATGACTTCTTTTTTTCTGAATGAGAAACCTTTTGTGATGAGGTGTGCCATGTAGAAGGATGTCCTGACAACTGTGGCGATGCGGTTATCAAAGGAGAGACTATTGTCCACCTGTGTCCCTTGGTCTCTTATCACACTTTCAGTTTAAAGTGGACTACCGCCTATGTGGTAGCTCATGGGCAGAGGCTTTTTCCCAAAGGGGATGACTATGCATTTTTTGGCGTTGAGCTTAAGGCTATGGCTTTGACACCAGGCATCTGTCTCAGTGAGACCGTTTTGTAGAATGTCCATATCATATGGGGATTCAGTAATGGCTCCCAGTTTGCAGTCATCTGCGTACTTTGTTAGCCATAGACTATCTGTGCTCACCTGAACCACAGAAGTAGATGCCAAACAGGAGTGGACCCAGGACTGAACCCTGCGGTACTCCGCTTGTCACTGGTCTGGAGACGGATTTGGAGTTGGCTACTTTCACGGTGTGGGTTCTGTCAGTGAGTCAGTTGGCAACCCATCGCGTGACATAGGGATTTATGCCCAGTTTAGTGAGTTTATCTATGATTCCAGAGTGGAGGATGGTGTTGAATGCCTTGGTGAGGTCTAGATAGGCTGTGTGAAACATTTTGCCCTCATCCACGGCTCTGGTGACTGCTTCAAAGAAGTCAATCAGGTTTAGGAGACATGATCTTCCTTTCACAAACCCAAACTGAGTGGGGTCCAGAGTTTTAAGGTTACCTATGTCATTGTTTATAAGTTCCATGATGCCAATCTGTCAATAGAGGAGTGGTGATATAAGACTACGATAGAGAGGGAGGGAAACTATCATCAATGATAGTGGGGAATACACCAAAGTGTAAAGGGAAAAAGTATCAACGATGATTCTGGTAGAAATACACTAAGTGTAACAAGAAAAGTAAAAAGAAAAAATGAGACAGAAAAACTATAAGAAAAAGGAGAAAAAAATGTACCTAAACCCACTAGCACTTGAAAGTAGTAGCTAGATGCGACCATTTTCGGAAAGCAGCAAACAAGATCTGAGGTAACTGAGAGAGAGAAAGGGATTCTGGGTAGAGGTGAAGCTTGAGAGTTTTTGGCTGGCACAAGCTGTAGTAACAGCTGAGTCGGTTCCGAAATCGGAACCAAAGGCATCTGTCAAGGATAAAATGAAGACTGACAACATCAGATCTGTAGATTAAGAAAACAATAAGATAATACCAGCAATGGTAATTAGAATATGGTTGAATATGTATAATAGTGTATATATATATATATATATATATATATATATATATATATATATATAAAATTCAGAAAAAAATCTTGATAATATTTGACTTATCTTAATTCAAAAAGCTCGAGAGTAAAGCTGACAATGTCTAAACACAAAAGAGGCAAACGAGGTTCTAGGTATATTAGAGGCTGGTGAATTATAGGGAGGGAAGAGCTTTTAAGTTCTAACTGGCCATGAGCTATAGTATTGGCTGAGTCAGATCCGAGGATTGGATCTGAACTCAATGGTTGAGGAATGAATTAAAATTGCTACATCAGATTCCATAATACTGGAAGATCAAAATAGTGAAGAACACAATCTCTACAATTCATGAATACTGAAGTCCCCTACCAATGTGAACACAGGAAAGAGTGCTAACATGAGTCCTGAGTTCAGGAGTTCAAAACTGTGATCTTCAACATTATGAGCGGTGGTGGTGCTGCGGTAACGTTGTCTTCTCATAGCAAGACAATGTCCCGTTTGATTCTCAGCTAGAGCGTCTTCTGTGTGGAGGCATACGTGAATGGGGCATGCCTTCGTTGAAGGTTGTGCATCAGGGCTGGTAACCCGGTACGTAAAAATCAACTACCAATCTTTAGTGGACCGGATTTCCACTGTGGCAACCCCTAACCGGGAAAAGCCGAAAGACACAAAGAAACAATGGATTTGGGATTATGGATTTTAAGCATGTGGGATATGAGTCTATGGTTAACGGTCAAACAGAACGCTCCCCGAACAGCCATTCACCAAACATTGAGCATCAAAAGTTCCCTTCATCTAATGGCCATATGTTCATACATAATTTCATTGAACGATCATAGTTGGCCAACATGAAGGGAACGGAATGTAGTGGGTACTTATCGGTAACGTAGAGATAAGGAAACCTGTCCTTTCCCTACTGTAGTCCGATCTCGGAGTTGGTATATAAAATTAGCAGGGGGTGTGGGGGCACAGCTACCACATAAGGAGTATCTAGTGTTCACGGAATCCTCCTTTTTGTGGGAGAGTGCTGCCCCCACACCCCCACTAATTATATATACCAACTCCAAGAGTGTAAGGCAGGTTTCCTTATCCCTAGGATTGTTCAATGGAATTCTTTATGATCATATGGCTGTTAGATGAAGGGAACTTTCAATGGTCTATGTACACTGAACGGCTGTTTAGGGAATGTTCTGTTCGACCATTAACCATAGACCCGTGGGATAGAGAACTGTGATAATAAATATATAGATATATATATATAGATATATATTTGTATGTAAACCATATATTCATTTAGACATACACATAGATATGTGTGTGTGTGTGTGTGTGTGTGTGTGTATATATATATATATATATATATATATATCTACACACACACACACACACACACACACACACACATGTGTGTGTGTGTGTGTGTGTGTGTGTGTGTATATATATATATATATATATATATATATATATATATATATATATATATATATATATATATATATATGCATACATGTATATATGTATGTCGAGACCATATGGTTGACTTTTGAAATGTCGACCATGCAGAACAGGCATCTCCATACAGTGCAGAATGGAAAGATTACCATCTTCTGCACTGTAGTGCGATCTCGGAGTTGGTATATTTAAGTTCCAGGGTGTGCAGCTCCCCAGCTAGCAATGTGAAGGTAAGTGATTGTTGTGTTTTTTTGTTTTCTTTTACATGGTCGACGTTTAAAAAGTATGTCATATGGTCTCGGCCATATGGTGTTCGACTTTATGAAATGTCGACCATGTAAAGTAGACCCCAATATATATAGACTCCAAGATATATATATATATATATATATATATATATATATATATATATATATATATATATGGGTCCTTATCACAACACTGAAACTCATAACACTGAAAAGTGCAGAACTGTTTATATTGTTTGGTTTTGCTTTCATATTGCTTAGTAAACCCCTCCCCCCAACTATATATTGTAACTCCAGGGTCACACTACAGTGGGGAAGGGGACATATTCCATTTAATTGCCAATAATACTTGTCAGTCAAATGAAGTGTCGGTCAAATGAAATTTCAGTCAAATGGGGTCGGGCAAAATGGGCGTCACTCAATTGGAAGTTAGGGCAAATGAAGTAGACCCATGTATATATATATATATATATATATATATATATATATATATATATATATATATATATATATATATATATACACATACAGATATATATATATATATATATATATATATATATATATATACATATATATATATATATATATATATATATATATATATAAATATATATATATATATATATATATATATATATATATATATATATATATATATATATATATATATATATATATATATATGTAATTTCAAAATACTGAAATCTCAAATTTCAGTATTTCGAAACCACAAAGCCGAAAACCCAACCACAACTCACAAATTCGAAAACACACAACCGCGAAATTCAAAATCCCGCACTTAACGCTACACATGCAGTACACACAAACATACACAAAACTCCCCCCACAATCAAACAAATTAATCTAAACTATATGTAAGCAGGGGGGCAAGCCCCCCTGCCCCCTCCATGTTGGGGGCTGTACCCCCTCACCCCCTACTTATATATTCTATCTCCGAGATCGCACAAACAGAAACACAAATGAAACTCTCACACACATATTACAGTCCCTCAAACACACACATAACAGTCACAACACACACTTACACACACTAAACCCCTAACCAACATACTTACACACAAACTTACCAAAAGTAAACCCAAACATCCAAATACCGCACCACCGGAAGCAGAAATTCAAAATATCCGTCCTTCAGTATTTTGAATTTCACACATCTGCCGGTTTCGGAAATGTGAGTATGCGGCTTTGTAAGTTCGAAATACTGAAATTCAAGATTTCAGTATTTCGAATTTACAAAGTGGATCCACATATATATATATATATATATATATATATATATATATATATATATATATATACATACATACACAAACAGGCACACACATATATATGTGTGTTTCTATCAGTTAGTGCAGAACATTAAGAATGTGAATTATTAACAAGTTGCTTTCTGTCAACAAATTTAATAAACAGGTAAAGCATCTTTCCAACTTGATTTTTTCACTTCTATGCTACAAATGTCTGTTCTAGCAGAAGGACAGTACAGAATGTTGGCTCCAGTTTTGAGATCATACCAGAAGTGTGATCCAGCTTAATCAGAAACCAGAAAAACTGCAGACAGTGACAGAATGAAAAATACAGAAACTAGCAAGTACGATGCTTTTGAATAACAATTTGTTAACAGTAGTAGAAGGAATCAAAACTTTTATAAGTGACTTTGATAGTAAGTAATTGTTCTAAATCACCTTGCTTAAAAAGTTACTGTTTCTAGTGATTTACCAATGACAGTCTTACTTCATGGTTTTATTTAGAACATTTGCACAATCAGGAAAGGTATTAGCAGCACTGACTGAAGACAAACTGTCTGAAGCCCATCTGGTTTGCCTTCCTAGGATAAAATAAGCTATTTTAAGAAAGAAGGGCATTTTTTGAGCATTACAATAAAAAAGTAGCCTTTTCTTTGAGTTTCAGTGGTTTTACAATATATTAATATAAGAGGGTGTTTATTGTATCCTGTGGAGTATGAAGACATAACACCCCCCACTGAAAATGCTATAAGTTTATTTAGGATCATAGAAGGTTACTAGGCTAATAGCCTGGGGCCCTTGCAAGCCTAGCCAAGCGTTTATCCCCAAAAAAGAACAGTCAGCACCTGTCACCCCTGTCAATGAGGGACAAAGGTGGAACCCCTGGGACAAATTTGTGATTTCTCATCCACTCATCAAGGCTGCGCTTGAAGAGGGTCAGCAAGGGTACTCTGTTTGTCATGTATGGGAAGTCTATTCCAGAGATGGGGCAGCCTCTTGGAGGCAAACCTGTGTCTCCAGCAGGTTTAGTTGATGTCACATATTAGATTTAGGCCTATCGAGTGGGTAATGCACAAGGAGTTAGACTTATGCTTATCTCCCCGGGCCTCTACTGAAAATGGACATGTATCCAGTTAGACTAGCCCGGTCAACAAATGTAAAATAAAATAAATAAAATAAAATAATTATGGATATGGAGCATCTCTAGTAAAGCGGGTCTGATATTGCCTTGTAGGCAAGACACAGATCACCTCTGAGCAATCTGTGTGATACTGAGTACAGTGATAGTGATTTGAGCCTGTCCGCATAGGACATATGTTGGAGGCCATGAATTCTCTTTGTGAGGTATTTCTGTGGCTTTTCCAGTTGGTGCAGGTGTTTGGAGAGGTACATACCAAATGGGGAATTATATGCAATTATAGGCCTAATGAGGGGAGGAGTACGGACAGGTAATAACCTCCTTTTTTCTGGATGCAATCTCTTTACTTATGAGATGAACCAAGTAAAAGGCTTTTCTGACCACTGCCACCACATGATGGTCGTATCTCACCACAGGTTGTTTGCTTAGGGGGTTGCCGTTGATGTGGTAATCAGTAGGGGCCATGTTTTTGCAGAATGGTATGATAATACATTTTTCTGCATTTAACTTAACTCCATGACTTTGACACCAGTTATATGTAGCTGTGAAGGTGTACTTCTTGAAGACTGGTTAAGTTGAGGCGCTAAAGAAAAATAAATTTTTTGGATCCTGTTTCTTATCTGTTTGTGGTATTTCTACTTTTGTGCTCAGCTATTTGTGGTGGTTTTACATATATGTAGCTGTGACACCCTCTTGCAGTATGTTAACATCATTTGGGGATTCAGTGACAGCACCCAACTTACAGTCATCTGCAAACGTGGTCAGCCACAGGCCCTTTGTCTTTGCCTGAACCTCTGAGAAATAGATGCCAAACAGTACGGGTCCCAGGACAGATCCCTGAGGAACACCACTACTGACAGGTCTGCTGTCGGAGGTGGTGGCACCTATTTTGACCTTGTAGGTCCTATCAGTGAGCCAGTTGGCCACCCACCTGACAAGACAGGGATTTGCGCCAAGCTGTGTCAGCTTTTCAATGATGCCCGAGTGGGGGATTATGCCAAAGGCCTTGGCCAAGTCAAGGTAAGCGGTATGTACTGACTCTCCCTCATCCAGGGCCTTGGTAACAGTCTCAAATAAGTCAGCCAGGTTCAACAGGCAAGATCTGCCCCTGATAAATCTGAATTGGTGGGGTCAAGTGCTTGGAGATTGCCTATGCCCTTGTTTATGAGATCCTTAATAATACACTTTATGGCTTTACAAATCAGACTTGTCAAGCAATGGGACAGTAGTTTCCCAGGTCAGTAGTGGTACCACCTTTATGCAAGGGGATGACAATGGCAGTTCTCCACTCTGCTAGAATGAAGCCTGTAATTAGGCTACGGTTGAATAGGGTGCTCAGTGGCAAAGGTAGTTCTTGCTGGAGATGGTGCAGAATATAGCCTGGGATATGATCAGGTCTCATGAAAGCTGTGTTCTTTGCCTTGGATAGGGCTTTTAACACTTGATCTACAGAGATGTGAGGTGTGGGACAAGTATCGGGGATGCCGAATGTGCCTTTGGGGGGGTATAGAGGTGACATTTGCTCTAAACTTATCAGCTAGCAGGTTGGTTAAGTCAGCAGGATCAATGTAAGTGGTACCATTAAGTACTAATTTGGAGCAAACCTGTGCTTTGCCATGGAAGTTCCTGACGTAACTGAAGAAGGACTTGGTTTCCCTTTGTTTCGGAGGCTAGTTTCAACTCACGATTGGCTTTGGAGGTTTTCACTAGTCATCTAATTTGCTTGCTGAGGAGGGAGTTTTTGCAATTTGGAATGTGTTCCTTTTTACCCTTGGACAACAGTTTCTTCCCTTTGTTGTAAAGCCTGTTGATAGAGGATCTCCACCAGACAGGTTTGTGTTTCTTCGAGGAGCAGGTTTTAGTTCTGTCGGGTATGGCTGAGTCCATGCAGTTGTACAGGTGCTTGTTCATAGGTTCATAGATTCATACTAGGCTATCTGCCCTAGGGCATTTATAAGCCTAGCCAAAGTGTGTTTGGCTTTCACCACCCATTTTAAATTAATTTTGCTATGCCCTTTTTCGAAGTTAGTATACTGTGCCTCTGTCTAACAGTGACACAGAAGTGATACCCGGGGTAAACCTATGATCTCCCATCCACTCATCAAGATTCCTCTTGAAGAGAGTCAATGAGGGACTCTGCCTAACCTGGACTGGGATTTTATTCCAGAGTGAAGGGAGCCTCTGGGTTATGAATCTGTCCCTCCAGCATGTCCTGTTTATTTCAGTGCTGAGGTTCAAGTCTCTCGAGCACGTAGTCTGAGCAGGCGGTATGCCACTGAGTAGAGCTGGAGTTTCTTTAACCGGGCAGCATATGGCATCTGTTTGAGCCCTTTGATCCTCTTGGTGAGGTACTTTTGGGGTCTTTCCAGTTGCTGCAGGTATCTGGTAAGGTACATCCCAAAAGGGTCATTGTACTCAATTATGGGCCTGATGAGGGATGAGTAAAGAGGCACGATGACCTCCTCTGATCTAGATGTGAATCCCTTCATGATTAGGTGGGCTATATAAAATGTTCTTCTAACCACTTTGGCCACGTGGTTGTCAAATGAGAGATTGCTATCAACTTGGGTCCCCAGGTCCCTAATTACTTCTTCTGTACTTAATGGATTACCACTTATGTGGTAATTTGTGGGCACTTTGATTTTGCCAAAGGGGATGACTATACACTTTTTGGCATTTAGCTTGAGGCCATGGCTCTGGCACCAGTTGTCTGTTTCTATGAGGCCCTTTTGGAGGATGCTTGTGTCGGCTGAAGAGTCGATTATGGCACCCAGTTTGCAGTCATCTGCGAACTTGGTCAGCCACAGTCCTTCCGTGTTGGCCTGTACCTCTGAGAAATATATACCGAACAAGAGAGGTCCCAGGACTGAGCCTTGTGGGAAGCCACTTGTAACTGGTTTGGAGTCTGACATGGCTCCAGCAATTCTAACCATGTGGGTTCTGTCCTTGAGCCAGTTTGCAACCCATCTAGTGACATAGGGGTTAATATTTAAGCTGGTGAGCTTATCTATAATGCCCGAGTGGGGTATTGTATCGAAGGCTTTTGCGAGGTCCAAGTAGGCTGTGTGGACCACCTTCCCTTCGTCAATGGCCTTGGTGACTGTTTCAAAGAAATCGACCAGGTTTAAGAGGCAGGATCTGCCCTTAACAAAGCCGAACTGGGTAGGATCCAGTGTCTGTAGTTTCCCAATATCTTTATTTATGAGGTCCATGATGATCCTTTCCATAGCTTTGCAGACCAAGCTAGTCAGGCTTATGGGGCGATAGTTTCCAGGATCCGTTGAGGCACCACCTTTGTAGAGAGGGACCACTGTTGCTGTACGCCACTCTTTGGGTACATATCCTGTAGTAAGGCTGAGATTGAACAGTAGTTTTATGTTTGGGTTTAGCTCTTCTTGGAGTTCATGTAGGGCGCAGCCCGGGACACCGTCTGGTCCCATTGATGCTGTGTTTTTTCCTTTGGAGAGGGCGGCTCTTACCTGAGCATCTGAGATGTCAGGGGGGCAGCACTCTGTTGGGATAGATATTTGCCCTTTTGGTGGGGAGGGGGGGGGGAGAAGTTTGCGCTGAACTTGTCAGCTAGGATGTTGGCAATGTCTGTGGGTTCGGTGTATTTTTTGTCATTTTGCACTAATTCTGAGCATATCTGGGAATTCCCACCCAGGTTCCTAACATAACTAAAGAAAGCCTTGTGATTATCCTTAGTGTCCTGTGCAATTTTTTTCTCGAAGCTGGCCTTAGATTTTATGAGTGCCCGTAGTTTTTTGCTAATACTGATCAGAGATGCCTTCCCTTTTTGGGATTTTGCTCTATCATGTAGTAGCTTCCTCCTTCTACTGTATAGTTTGTTTATGGCTGGGGTCCACCAGACAGGACGTCTGCTTTTGGAGGCTTGGGTCTTGGTTTTATTTGGGATTGCAAGATCCATGCATTCCTGAAGGTGTTCATAGAATGTGTTTATAAAGGATTCTGCAGTCTGGGACGTATTTTCCACAGGCCCGGGGGCTCTGAAGGATTCCACCTCGGTTTTGAGGAGTGTGAAATTTGCTTTAGAGAAGTTTTTCACTGTGGTTTTCTGGGCAGGGAGTGGGGTCGGGATGTGAATATCCAGTGAGATTAGTTTATGGTCTGATCTTACCAATGAGGGGTACACTTCTGGTCTGGAGCATAGAGTCCCCATGTTGGTGATGACCAGGTCCAGTATGTTTTCCCCTCTTGTGGGAGTGGTAACAAGTTGTTCCATAGCATTTGAGTTTATAAATTCTAGGAACCTTTGGGCTAGGGTGTTTGAGCTTGAGTAATGCTCCCAGTCTATGTTTGGGTAGTTGAAGTCACCCAATATAATGGTGTTTGGAGAGACCTTCATATTTTCCAGTGTTCTCAGGAAGGCCGAGTGGGGTTCCTGGGTTTGGGAGGGTGGTCTCTAGCAGGCTATAACTGGAAGGCAGTTTTACCCACTGTTAGTTGCACATGGATAGTCTCTGATGCTTCGTGCTGTGCCATCAACCTGGAGGTGTGGGTATCCTTGACGAATATTGATACTCCCCCTCCTTTTGTGGTTCGGTCCAACTTTTGGGGCCGAAAAGCATGGTATGAGGTATAACCTGGTAGTGCTGTGGTGCTCTCGGGAGCCTTGAACCAGGTTTCTGTTACTGCACAGATATCGATGTTCTCCATCCTAAGGAGAGTTTCGAGTGCGTGCATCTTGAGGTTTAGACTTCTGGCATTGAGTAGCATTACTCTTAGTTTCTTATCCCTTGTGATACCTATGGAGGTGGGTTTGTCTTTTGAGCCTTGCCTAAAAAGGCACTATGGGGTGGCAAGAGCCTTTGCCAATATCCGAAAGCCCAGGGGTGACAGGTGCAAGCCGTCCCTAGCAAAGCATCGTGGCTTGTCGAGCATGTCATCCCAGGCTGACAGGCATTGGATCCCCTTTGAATGACACCAATACTTAAGCCAATTGTTGAAATTGATCATCTTGTCTTCATATTGTGGCATCATTCTTGGTGAGGGTAAGATGCTACTCAAGGTCAGGGTCATACCGGCCTGGGCTACATGCTCAGAGAGCTCCTCTATGTCTCTTTTCATGTAGTCCAGGAAGGTACATCTCAGGTCATTCACACCAGCATGGACAATGACTGAGTCATATTTGTACTTGCCTTGGAGTGACCTGAGTGCTTGTGTTATGTGGCGGATCCTAGCTCCCGACAGACAGCTCACCGTGACCTTCTCCTTGTTCAGCCTGGTGAGCAGGACGTCAGTGTGCCTGATGATAGAGTCACCTATTACAAGTGTATCAGGTGTGTTGTTTAGCCTTAAGGGCTGTGACTGTTCAGCACACTGGCTTTGTGAGCTATGTGTTGCACGTGTTTCGTTTTGGGGTAGCGGTTGCTTGGGTGTCTGCTTTGGAGGTCTCTGCTGCTTAGGCAGATTTTTATTTAGAGCCTCCGAGTATGTTTTTGTGTGTTTATGTGTTTGGTTTGCTGTCGTGGTAGGTCTATATGAGACTGGAATTGTAGTGAGTGTGGTTTCCTTCTCCTGCTGACTGGTTACACCAGTACTGAGTTGAGAGAGCTTAGCCTCCAGTTTGGCTATATGGTTGCATCTCTCACATGTGTTGGAATTAGTTGGGAGGAGGAGAGGGTTGTCTGTGTACATCAGGCAGTTGTAACATTGCCTCAAGATTCCCATATTCACCAGCTGAACCGGAGAGGAGACTGACAACTGACCTTTGGACATGCTAGAATAGTACTGGGAATTCCTTTATAATTGAAAAAAAGGGCCAGTGGAGAGCAAGGTACTCAAGGGGAGTTTGTGAGGGTGTAGTGCTTTTAATTTTTTAGTGCTGACTTAGTGAGCAAGTGCCAGGTAACTTGAATGCAATGCGTTACAGGTAACTTAAATGCAAAAACGACAAACAGTAACTTTCTTTCAAGTGAAACAAGGAAATAAGTACGGTAAGCAATGCAGATATCACTAGGGATTCACAGAAGTGCTGAAAAGCCGCGTTTTAGGTGAAATTAGCATTTCAGGGAAATAAGCAAACAAACAACAAGCATACAAACAAAGCTAGGTTCAGCAGGCCTGGATCTAGTCTATGCTACAGCAAACAAGGTGTACCAATTTCAGTAAGAAACAGTTGAAATATGCAGGCACTATAAGCCTTTAACCAGAAATTCCCAGCTCAGAAGGGCAGAGTCCTGCCTCTCCTCCCACAAGAGTGCAGACCACGAACCTTCTTAATGTAAAATAACTGGCCTGAAGCCCATGTGCTTAAACCAGAACTAATACACTTTTAGAATAACAGACACTGAGCCCTCAATCAGCAGTTCCCAACTTAGAAGGATGTAAGCTACCTGTCCTAACACCACAGTGCAGGCCACAAACCTTCTTAATGTAAAACAACTGGTCTGAAGCCCAAGTGCTTAAACTAAAAGGCTTAGAATGAGTTACACCAAGCAGTAATAAATACAATTGAGTACTTTTAAGATGACGCAAAAGCAAAATAAAGTAGGAAGAAACACAAATACAGTAAAAGCAGATAAAAAAAAAAAAAAAAAAATGTAAGTGCATTGGCATACTGTTCAGCAAAATTGTCTGCATCCTCTGACGGTGGTGTGAAGCTACCCTCCCTTAGGAGGTTGTAGTCAGCTTTTGAGAAATTGTTTAGCCTGGTTATGGCTGGGGAGGGATTGGGTGGGATATAAACTTCGAATGAGACAGACTGATGATCTGATCTCCCCAGGGAAGAACATACTATGGGAGTGATGCAGCAGTCCTCCATATTGGTGAGAACCAAGGCTAGAATGTTATCTCTCCTTGTGGGGGATGAGACGAGCTGGTCTAGTTTGTTAGAACTGATGAAGTGAAGGAATCATTGGGTGAGTGCATTACTGCAGGAATAGTTCACCCAGTCTATGGTGGGGTAGTTGAAGTCACCACGGATCAGAGTGTTAGGGGGTAGTCAATTAGTTCCAGGTAGGAGGAGTGGGTGTCCTGAATCATGGAGGGGGGGGTCCATAGCTGGCTATAACTTGGATGGGTATCTTGCCAACTGTCAGTTGCACCTGGAGTAATTCCAGTGCAACATGCTGGCAAACCAGTTTGGAGATGTGTCTGTCCTTAATGAAAATAGAGACTCCACCACCCTTAGTCTTTCCAACCTCATTTTGGAGTTGGAAGGTGTGGAATGAGGTATCGCCTCATATGGCAGGGGTGCTCTCCGCAGCCCTGAACCAAGTTTCCATGACTGCACAGACAGTGGCATCTTCCAGCGTGCACCCCCTTCTTCTCTCCATGACACCCCTATTGTGAGAAATGTACCCTTGGACCTCAACTCTATTAATTTTTCTGATTAACTGCCACTGATGTTGAGTGCCTAAGATGACCTAAGTTAGATTAGTAGCAAGAGCACTTTAGAACCCATATACGAAAAGCTGACCATGAGCAGCTAATGCTGGCTAGATTATTCCTAAGGAAGGTGTTGGTGAAGTCCCACTGCAAGAGCTTTTAACAGGGGGGGGGTCCAGGGGTACATCTCTCACAATAGGGGTGCCTCGGAGAGATGAAGTGGGTGCAAGCCTGCCAAGAGAAGGAAACACTGGTTTACTAGGAGCACAGTCTGTGAAACTTCAAACTTCTAAAGGTCCATATCAGGCATGTTAGGAGCATTCAGCTAGTCTCTTAACCTTCAGCAAATTATAGCTGTGATCCCAGGCGTCCACCTCCCCCTTGCCATTGTTCTGGGGCATGAGGGTTGGGCTAATGAATGGACAGAACCAAGATGGGAATTTGATGGTTTCACAGGGAATAGGGAAAAAAGGCATTATGCAGTGGGTAGATCATAACAAAAATCATTCTGCAAATGTCAGGATAGCACCATACCATAACACCTCAAGTCCCCTTATACCCCATCTATGTCTCATACAGCTCCCTACTGAAATGCTGGCACCTGCAATGCTGAATGCTGATAGACTGAAAAAAGTTTTAAAATCCAGAAGAGTGAATCTCAAATATTGTTCTTCTCCTTTGAACTTCTTTTATGCAAGGGGTCAACACCCCCAACTTAAATATTAAGAGAGGCGATCTCTGCTTGACAGGTGATCTCTGCTTGACTTACAAAGTCATATCTGACCCAGCTCTGTTAGAAATGCTACATCTAAAGAAATCCAAATCCCTCCACACCACATGCTCCAGAGACCTCAACCTCATTACCACAATCAACAGAACATGCTGGAGGGACAGGTTCATAACCTTGAGACTGCCCATGCTCTGGAATAGACTTCCCATACATGTCAAGCAGAGCACCTCACTGGTTTTCAAGAGAAATCTTGATGAGCGGATGGGAAATAGAAAGTTCACCCCGGGGATCACTGCAGTGGCTCTACTTGATAGAGGCACCGGGAACTAACATTGGGTGTCACGATGCCAGGGCACATATAGGCTAGGCTTGTAAAGGCTCCAGGGCCATTAGCCTGCTAGACACCTATGAACCTATGAACCTATATACCTACTCCGAGACTGAGATACCTTAGATAAAAATGAATATTCTGGGAAATGTCCATCTCAGACTTGGTATATGTAAGTTTGTTTTTGTTTGGCCATTCTGTTTATCAATCACCCTCTCCATAACCAGTTAACATAACAGTTAAGGTCTTCTCCTCCTGCACAAGGTATAAGGTTCAATCCTTACCTCCAGCCAATGCCTGCTTGGAGTTTGCATGTTCTGTCTGTTTCTCTGTGGGGTTCTTCTCACCTCCAAAAAACATGCTGAGTGTTTCTATCTCAAGCTCATCACTGAATGGAGTTGTGGGCAGTAGCACAGATTCTACATGGTGCCCTATACGGGGAAGAGTTGTATAGACCAACTGCTTTGGGGCATCTACTGTGGTGCATAGTATCTTCAAGAAAGGAGAACTCAAACCACAGACTGTGTGTACGGCAGAACTAGCCACTCAATGGTATAATATGTGGCTTTAGGTGATTTGGTCATGTTGACTAATGTCGTCAAAATGGGTATTTGCCGGTTATAAGTGGGTTGAGGACGAGCCTACTCCAACCTAAAACAGTGGGAGGGGTATATGTACAGGAGTGTGTGCCCGCTGTAAAGGTCAGCAGCCCTGGGTTTATAGGCTACTGGCCGGCCGGTGTCCAGTTGCCCAGCCTGGGTTACCTGTGATAGCTCTGTTAAGCGAAAGCTATATGTAATACCAATCAACCTTGGAGCTTATAAACAAAGACATAGGCAACCTCCAAACCCTGGACCCCACTCAGTTTGGGTTTGTAAAAGGTGGATCATGTGTACTAAACATGACTGACTTCTTTGAAGCAGTCACTAGAGCTGCAGACGAGGGCAAGGCAGTGCACATAGCCTATCTTGACCTCGCCAAGCCTTTCAATATCATCCCCAACTCTGGAATTATAGATAAACTCACTAAACTGGGCATAAATCCCTATGTCACAAGATGTGTGGCCAACTGGCTCACTGACAGAACCCACACAGTAAAAGTAGCCGACTCCAAGTCCGACTTCACACCAGTGACGAGTGGAGTACCACAGGGTTCGGACCCGGGTCCTCTCCTGTTCGGCATCGACTTCTCTGAAGTGCAGGCCAACACAGAAGGTCTTTGGCTAACAAAGTTCGCAGATGACTGCAAACTGGGAGCCATAATAGAATCACCTAATGATGTAAGCATTCTACAAAAGGGCTTCACAGAGACAGATCCTTGGTGTCAAAGTCAAGCTCAATGCCAAGAAGTGCATTGTCATCCCCTTTGGGAAAAACTCGGTACCCATGAATCACCACATAGGCGGTAGCTCACTAAACATTGAAAGTGTGATAAAAGACCTCGGGACACAGGTGGACAGTAGTCTCTCCTTGGATAACCACATTGCCACAGTAGTCAGGAAATCCTTCTACATGGCACACCTCATCACAAAAGGGTTCTCCTCTAGAAAAAAGGAGGTCATTGTTCCTCTCTACTCATCCCTCATCTGATCCATTATAGAGTACAATGCCCCGTTTGGCATGTATCTCACAAGACACCTACAACAATTGGAAGGGCCACAGAAATACCTCACTAAGAGGATTACCGGCCTCAAACAGATGCCTTACGCAGACCGTTTCAAAATACTCCAGCTCTACTCTATCGCATATCGCCTACTCAGAGGCGATCTCTGCCTAGCATACAAAGCTATGTCAAACCATGAGCTGTTGGACATGCTACACAAAGAAATCCCAATCTCTCCGAACCACATGCTCCAGGGACCTAAACCTTGTCACCACAATAAACAGAACATGCTGGAGGGTTAGATTCCTGTCCCAGAGACTTCAGATACTTTGGAACAAACTACCCATTCATGTCAAGCAAAGCTCCTCATTGGCCCTCTTTAAGAAAAACCTTGACGACTGGATGGGAAATAGAAAATTCACCCTGGGGATCACTTCTGTGGCACTGCTTGACAGGGGCACAGGAAAATAATTTTCTTGGGTGGCGAAAGCCAGGGAACCTTTTTGGCTAGGCTTACATAGGCCCCAGGGTTGATAGCCTAGTACCTACCTATGAACCTATGAACCTAAATATGAACTAAGAATTGCTACACTCAATGTAGTTTCACTGACAGGATGCAGCTTGGAAGTGGATGACGTGATGGTACAGAGGAGGCTGGACAACCTGTGTATCCAAGAGACAAGATGGAAGGGCAGTACAGCAAAGCCACTTGGTTTGAGATCCAGAGTCTACTACTCAGAGGAAGGGCAGGCTAGAAATGGTGTGGGAATTATGGTTTTCATATTCAGATTAGCTTCAGAAGTGAGTGAGGGATGTCATCAAAAACAGTGACAGATACCTGGCAATCAGACTCCAGTGTAATGAAACAGCAGTATTCATAATCTCAGCTTATGCCCTACAGTAGGGTTGTAATAGTGAGCAAAAAGAGTGCATTCAGACAGCAGCTGCATGACTTACTAAATAAAGCAGGGCAACATAAATTGGTGGTGATAATGTGGGACTAGAATGTATATATTGGGACAGACAGAACACATTATAAGGACTGCCTGGGTCCACATGGTGGGGCAACAGGAACAGTTTCATAGAAGGTTGCTAGGCTAGTGGCTGAGAGCTTTAAAAGCCTAGCCATATTTATCCTGAGTTGCCCCAATTGTCAGTGGTTAGTTGAGTGAAGTTCTCAGAGGTAAGGGTCTATGGTAGTTAATAATGAAATTGTCTGTGGGGTTCCTCTCACCTCCACCCCAGGACTGAATTTGCAGTCACCCATCCATTCATCTAGGTTGCGTTTGAAGAAGGTCAGGGAAGGGCTCTGTTTCATGTGAACTGAAGCTTGTTCCAGAGAAGTGGCAGTCTCTGGAAGATGTATCTACCTCTCCAGCATGACCTGTTCATGTCAGGAGCCAGGTTAAGGTTCCTGGAAGAGAGGTCATTCTAGACTTCTGTCTGGCAAACGGCTTGATAGTAGCGCATGGTTCAGAAAGACAGAGAGTCAAAATATCACATACAAGTGTGGCCAACATGTAATTCAGGTAGACTTCTTCCTAGTAAGGAAATGGCAGTGGGGTAGAATCAATGACTGCAAAGTCATCTCATGTGAAACAGTCAGCTCACAGCGTAAACCACTGGTTGCCACAATCCGCTGCAAGGAATGGTCAGAGAAGGCTGTAAGGTCAACAGAGACCAGGTTGAAGACCTGGAAGTTGACTGGAGAGAAAGTACAAAAGTTCAAGGAATAACCCAGGGATCTGCACCTCAAAAAGAGGAGGAAATCGGTGGAGTTGAAGAAAATGGCAGCACCTCAAAACAGCATGTGTGAGGACTACAGTACAGGAAAGCGGCTGAGCCAGGCATGGAAATAAGGTACATAAGCAAAGCTAGTGGTGGAATGCAGAAAATGTGGGAGACAGGAAAGACAGACCAGGCTAGAAAGGATGGTTAACTAAGAACTAAGAAAGGGCATCAGAGGCACTCAACCAGCTTCTGAAATGTGACTCAGTAGTTGGCACAAAGAAACTGTATCAGGCTGCACAGGAGCGGCCTTAGGTCTAGGCAAAATGGCTCCACGGTGCCCCCCACCACACCACCTGGTGCCCCTATCCTGGTCTACCTACACCAAATAAATATTGGAAAAGTGCCCCTGCTAGAGTGGTGCCCTAGGCGGCCGCCTAGTTGGCCTATGCCTAAGGCCGGCTATGGGCTGCAGACAAAGACAGAAAGATAAAGAAGACAGTCAGACACTCTTCACAAGGGATGCCAGCAACAACCTGTACACCAGTCCACAGAACGTCAAAGGCTGATGGAAGGAGTACTTCCAGCAGCTTCTGAATGAAGAAAACCCCACAGAAGCTGTACTGTCCCAGACACAGCCTACAATGACAGAAGAAGAGGAGCCCACCCTACAAGAAGAAAGAATAACACTAAGAAAAATGAAGTCAGGGAAAGCAGCAGGATCAGATGAGTTCACAGCAGATATAACAAAGATGCTGGATGACATAGGGGAGAAATGGCTTCTGATGGTACTCACAGCATTCTGAAGAGCAAGATGTATCCTAGATGACTGGAAAATAAGCATACCTATCCCCAGTGTACAAGAACAAAGGGGGGGATCCACAACTGTGGGCAGTACAGAGGTATCGAACTCCTGTCACATGGTATGAAAGTTCTGGAGAGGGTGAGTGATAAACAGATACGCAGAGTAGTAGAAAGTAAGATGGGAGTTAAACAGTTTGGATTCATATCAGGATGCAGCACAATTGACCCAATGTTTTTAGTGAGATAGATAGCTGTAAAGAAGTTAGAGATGAGGAAAGAGACCAACTGGGCATTCCTAGACTTTGATAAAGTATATGACAAGGATCCAAGAAAGCTAATTTGGGGAGTACTGCTGTGGTTCAAAGTCCCAGAAACATTGGTAGAATTGGTGCAGACTATGTACAAGGACCCAATGACTAAAGTACAAACAGTGTTTGGTCTCACAGAGAGATTCCCAGTGGAAGTGGTTGGGCACCAGGCTTCAGCTCTGAGTCCACTGCTGTTCATACAGGTGCTGGACTGCATTAGTAAACAGGTCAGAAGGGACAGATCAACAAAGCTGCAATATACAGATGATGTGACATTACAGGCAGACTCTGAGCAAGACCTTCAGCAGAGGATAGGGGAATGGAATGCAAAACTGAAGGCACATAGGATGAAACTGACAGTGGTATTGGCAGCAAACTGGGGAAATCAGAAAAAGCTGAGAATTCAGATAGAAGGGAAGATAGTGGAACAGGTTAATAGCTTCAAGTATCTAGGAGGGGTGGTCAAGGAGAAGGGAAGTCTGAATGAAGAGGTCAAATCTAGAATCAGATGGGTTACAGCCAACTGGCATAAAGTGCCAGGTGTAGTATATGACAGAAGAATGCCAAAGAAGCTGAAAAACAGTGGTATGACCAGTACTACTGTATGGTACAGAAACATGGGAAGTAAAGGCAGAACAGATGAGAAAGCCAGAGGTGATGGAAATGAAGTACCTGAGAAGGGTGGTAGGATGCACACTGTGGGACAGACGAAGAAGTGAGGACATAACAGCAAAAACCAAAGTAGCTCCAATTGCTGAAAAGATCAAAGAGAACAGATTACAGTGGTTCAGGCACATGTGTAGAAAAGCAGAAGACAATCTGGTGAAGAAGATTTGGGACAGACAGGAAGAAAGTAAGAGTAAACGAGGGTGTCCAGCAAAGAGGTGGATAGATTGTGTAAGAGAGGATCTGCGACACATGAGCATGAGTGTCGAAGAAGACAGGAGTGTGGCACTGAATCGAGAGAGATGGCGACAGTAACATGACACCTTGACCCCATGTAGAAAATTTCAAATGGTTACCGTCTTAAGTATTCTCTGCTTGGAGCCCCTGGTCAGTAAGGAGTAAGCTGGATAGGTCCTTCCAATAATAAAGGAAAGGCTCTTAAAATGAAACATGTATGGCGCTAGATAAGATAAGGGATGTAATGAAGCATGAAACCACAGTTTGTAGAATGACTGTGACAGGAAATATTTTCTTTATAACAGATTGGTAACGTGGGCAGCAGGACAGCTTTCACAAAATGGACTGTTGCAAAAAAGGCTGTAATAGCATTTATTTGATATATAAGATAAAGCGGTGTGATATGATAATAAGTTCTTAATCTCTCAGCCCAAAATAAGTGCACACATATTCACTGGCCTTAGCACACTGTTACTCTCAGTGCACTCTGGTTACATGTGTATCCACTATGAAGTTCACACAAAAAATGCTGAGAGTCGCACTCTGAATCCAACAACACATGGATGCAACAGTAAATAGTAAACGCAGTTCCAGAAGTAATAAAAGCAAGTAACTTTATTTAACATAAATTCACATGAAGCGCTTTTCGTCCCACCATGTGTATCCACTATACCAGACTGCCATGATTGTGAGTTTCTTAAATTCTTCTCAGAAACATGATGTAATCAATGGTACTCAACATTTTTTATCTGAAATGTCTATGGATTGTCAAGGAATATTAGGTAGCTCTCAGCTCCATAAACTTTCTTGCAATGGAGAAAACAGCAAGCTAACACAAGTGTAAAGGCATCCTATTACAAAACAACATGCAATTAAGTCTGGTAGCTTTGTTGCCCCATCCCAAGATTTCAGTTTTGGCATACAGATATGCTGTCATGCCCTATAAACGAGTAATTAAGAAAGCAACACCGTGGATCTCATTTTAGGTATCCAGCAACCATAAATATTGCTAGTACTTAACAATGTCTGTGTACATTCATACATACTGTTTTCCTGCTAGCACAGTTCTCAGTTTGATTCTGTGGTTTCATCCTGGATTCAAGATTCAAGATCTGGCTGTCTTCATGGTGTTTTCACATATTTTTCATTTCAGTTTGAGTATTTTCTGGAATCTGAACCTCCCAAAATTCATACTGCATAGATGAATTGGCTAGTCTGAAACTGAACCTAAATTTGTAGTGAGCAGGTTTTATTCACATCACACCAATATGTTGCCGTTTGCTTTGGCTCAGTGGAATTTAACTCAGTGAATAAAACTTAATAAATAAATAAAAATAACTGAATTGTGGCTGAAGGTATAGGTTTACGGTACTGCAGTCACCTTTACAATATGATGATAATATGCAGTCATAAAAAGTGAAAACTCTACTGAATGGATCCAAAGTTAATTTCATATCACAATGTAGGAGGCTGCAAAGCCACATTACGGTATAATCCAAAATCAGACTCCATTATGATACATTTGCTTTATTTTGTTCCATTGCCAGTCCAGAAAGGGCAAGTATGGTGAAAAAAGCTAGGCTGCAAAGGCATACAACAAACATATGGGGTGATAATACAAGGCTGCTACAATAAACGGTACTTATGCCTCCAATTAAATCTTAAGAAAGAATGTCTGCCATATATTCAGAAAGCCCCACTGGTCTGCTGCAGGCAGAGCAAGAATGAGAGTAATGAACAGAGAGGAGGATCCTGATACACTTTACGTAATTACTCAATCTCTCTCTCTCTCTCCCTGAAGGGTCTCTGCATTGCAGCTGTCCTGTTTTTCACTGCTGTTAGCTGTGGCCTACTTTGTGTCTCTTGTGCTGCAGTCCCCCCCCTTCCCCCAGAATGACTGCATGCATTTATAGTGCTACAAACTACAAACTCCAGTAAATACATACACAAATGACTAATTGCATTTCTATCAAAAAACACTAACCAGAACCTGGCTGCACATATTCTAGACCAACAACAGAATATAACTGCTGCTAGTATGTCATGTCACTAGGCAGGAAAGAAAAAGCAAACAAACAAAAACAAACACCCACTGCATTACTATTTTTTCTGCTCTGACTTTGGGATAATGCTGTTTTTCGCACACAAGTGAATCCTTGCTCCATATAGATTAATGATGTTTTTAATGAAGTTAGTGATTTTTATGAGCAGGTAAAAAAAAATTACTTGGATGTTATCAATAGCTAACTACTAGCAGCATGGTGTCTCAGGGCCTCAGAGTTTCTGACTTCCCATCTCAAGGGTCAGGGAGTGGTTATAGCCTATGCAGAGTCCGCATATTATCAATGTGGTTCTTCTCTTGGTATTCCTGTTTTCTCCATTGTTTCAAAATATGCTGGCTAACTGGCAAATGTAAAACTATATGTAGTGCATGGAACTAAGTGATTATACTCTGATATTCGGAAAAGTTAAATCAGTTAAGTATTATAGTGGCACGAGTCCTGACCTTAACAAATATTAAGCACCCATTGCTTAAGTTATTAAGGTCAAGTCTCAGGCTAGGCATTAAAATCAGCCAGTACTGACCAATAGTGACATAAAGAAAGATTTGTTTCTGCCTGCTGTCCAAGGGTAAGATGTTCTGACTTCCAGTTAGGATAACAGGCTGTGACATTGCAAAATCTGAAACTCAAAGGTCTGTCATTATTTATAAATTCAGTCCTTAACAATTTGCCCGAAAACCATGGACTTTATGAGGAACCGACCAAATATATGAGAGAAAAATCTAGACAGCCTAGTATCAACCTATGAACCTATACGAATGGATGGGAGATTGTAAGTTTACCCCTGGGATCTCTTCTGTGTCGCTGCTTGACAGAGGTACAGTAAACAAACCTTAAAAGGGCTACCTTCTGTAACCTACTATACAGAGGCACAGTCAACTAATCTAAAAGGGAGGCTAAAGTCAAACATACTCTGACTAGGCTTATAAATGCCCTAGGGCAGATAGCCTAGTATCAACCTATGAACATTCAGCAAAACTCTGGACAGTAAAAAGGCACGGAAAAAGAGTAAATGTAAGGGACTGAGTTACACTGCCTTTTTAACACCACTTGCTAAGTGCTTTAAGACGTTGAAAGCTGCCAAAACACTTTGTGTCTTTTTTTTTACTCTAATTAGTAGTATATTTAACACTGTACCAAGGAGTACTCATGGCTTTAGAACGTAGCTTTGGCTAATGGCCACTTGTAAGTCATTATATATATATGGAGCAGATAAAGCTCCATGCACTACAAAGAATTATGATTGGTTTGCCAATCCTAACCTACTATTATGTGATGGATGCCAAGATTCACCTTGAGAGCAAAGTTCAAGAGGTGAGTTACCTGGCATGCATAACACATAATAAGCTGGTTAGGATCAGTGACCTGCTCATGATCCTCTATAAACTGCATTTCCCCATGTGGCCTGGGCTGAGGTTGCAAAAAAAGTACAGAAAAGAGCAGCACACTTACTAGTTAACAAATTCATTAAAATATACTACACAGGGCCTATTGACTGTAGACATATCATTATGTAAAATAAAAAAAAATACTCCACCTACTAGCCATTTGCTGTTATTTGCTCCTGGAGGTCCTTCACTTACTAGTAGCATGAATATGCAGTTGCATCCAAAACTAGAACATGATGTACTATGTTTATGATATGTGCTTCTTAGTACCACTATTCTTTCCAGGCATCTGTCTCATGTTGTTTGTTTGCCTGTAAAGTTTCCAGTCCTAGTTCAAATTGCATACTATTAACTACTCTTCATATTAATTAATGCTCTGTGAAACTTATCTTACTGACTCACTTGCTCTGTTTGAAAGCCTTCCAGTTTGCTTGAGTTCTGACACTTTGTCAGATAACTTTTTACATTAGAAACTGTCACAATTTTTATTGCAATTAAGGATAAGTACATGAAAAGAATTATACTGACAGTGTACTATAATGACATACTCTGCCATCTTCTACAATATGTATTATTTGCACAGAATAAATTCATAGCATTTTACCATGTATAACTATAAAGAAAGGTTTGTGTCCTATGATCTGAATTTTCAAAGCTAACAACTTATTATGTACCCACAAAAAACCTGCGGCTAATACCGGGTAAGTGCCTTTACCCAGGTTATGAGGTAATTTCCAGGAACTCTCCTTCATGGCTGAATTTAGATGTGTTAGGTCTATATGCCAGCACTGAGAGTCACTTGAAAGCAAATGACTTTTCGGGCATCATCTATGCTGGTTTAATAGCAAAAAGTGTCAAAAATCAAACCCACAGCTGAGGAACTGCCACACACCTGCTAGTAAAAAGAACAGATAGTGGTGCAAAGGAGGATACATAGATAAAAAGATCATCTTATAGGTCCTCAGGAATGTACTGCATAATCAGCTGGCAGACTATTACAAGTCTAGCCAAAATACCCTCCTCAGAAGTTCCATCTAACATCAAGGAGAGCAAGACAAAATAGACCGGAGAAGAATTTAAGGCTGCCCATCTAATTACCTAGGTTAACCTTGAAGGTGGCAAGAGTGCTACTCTCCTTGACATGTAGAGGAAGTTTGTTCCAGAAGTGAGGGATACACTGGGATATGAACTTATCCCCCCAGCATCTTTTAATTATCTGCTGATGACGGTTTAGTTACTTCAACCAAGTATTTGAGGTACCATTTCTTCTATGAAGGAATAGGTATAACCCATGTTGAAGCAATTTTAAGTGAGTGGAAAACTGAATAATATCATCCAATTTATAGATATCTGCAAACTTAGAAAACCATAGGCTAGGAATGGTGGCCTGTAGGTCTGAGAAATGGATGACAAATAGGAAAGGGCTTAATGTGACCCCCCTGTGGTACACCACTCGCAACTTTATCCAGAAATGGCACTTGGGACTTTAACTACATGGGTTCTGTCAGACAACTAGTTAGTTATTCACCTTACAACATAAGGATTTATATTCAGATTTACTTGTTTGTCAATAATGCCTGCATGGGAATAGTGTCAAAGGCTTTGAACAGGCCCAGATATGTTGTCTGTACTGCACAACCATTGTCCACTGCTTTGATTACTTTTTCAAATAAATCAATGGGGTTAAAGAGGCAAGAATTTCTTTTGCAAAGCCAAATTGATGAGGGTCCAGGGTCAACAGATTTTCAATTTCCAAATGAGTTCTGATATAATAAGCTCCATAGCTTTACATATGAGGCTAATGAGACTAATGCATCTATAGTTACCAGGGTCTGTGGTTGGGCCACCCTTGTACAATGACATTACATTGGCTGTTTTCCAGGCTTCAGGAATGTAACCATTGTAGAGGCTTGGATTTCAGAAGCTAAGAGATACAGATAGGCCATATACTGTACTGATTAAGAGGCAACCTGGTATATTATCAGGTCTCATAGATGAGCTGTTCTTAGCATTTGAGAGAGTTGAAGGAATGTGCTCCAAATTAGCTAAAGAGGGGCTGGGACTGTGGAATCAGAATAGCTATAACTGTGGGAGGAGTAAAATTTGCACTAAATTTGTCAGCTAGGATACTAGCTACTTACATTGCGTCAGAGTGTGCAGTATTACAATGAACTGGACATTTTTTAAGATTACACTCAAATTTGAGCTTCCTTATGGTTCCCTTCAGCTTTTTATTAGTTTGCTTAAGTGTGCACTTAAGGTAGGTAAAATGAAACATTTTATAAATAAATAAACAGAAAGATGCAACTGTAGAGCTGAGGAGACCACCCGTCACAAAAACAAGCAGTAAAATGCAAAAAACAAAAACCGATGGTCTTGCCACGAATCCAAATGAATCCACAGAAAAACTTGAAAACTTATTGTAGAACGGATAAAACCAATTTATTCAACAGATACATGAAATAAGAATGAGCGTTTTGTGTAGATACCTCTACGCTTCATCAGATGAAAAACATAAAAGAATACCTCTCTTAAATATGAAATTTGGCGGCAAAATTAAGCAATTAAATACTTAAGAGTGAATCAAGCAATAAATTATCTCATGCACCCATACTACATCATTTACCATGGCAATAAAACATTCAAATAATGTATCTTATTGTTTCAAACACTAATCTCCTACATTTATAGTAAATGTAAAATTGTGAAAGCAACAACTCACTCTATTATAAAAAATTATTCGATACATTATATACAGATCTGTGCACATTGAAAGGATCCTGAAAGGTCATTAAAAGCTGCCATCGTGACTGATCTCTATACAAAAACACGCAAGTGCACAAGTAAAAGACTATCACATTAACACAGAAAAAACAAACAATGAGGAAAACATAAACATAAAACCAGTCATGGCAAAGCACCATATCCACATTCAGTTTAAATGTAAAAGTAGATGGGACATATGAAAAACGAAATGAAAAATACTGGAAATACTAAAAAATTATTAGCAAACATGCATTCAAAGACATAAAAAAATTTTACAATTAATGTGGATATGGTGCTTTGTCATATTTAAGAGATGTATTCTTTTATGTTTTTTATCTGATGAAGCGTAGAGGTATCTACGCGAAAGCGCTCATTCTGATTTCATGTATCTGTTGAATAAATTGGTTTTATCCTTTCTACAATAAGTTTTCAAGTTTTTCTGTGGATTCATTTGGATTCGTGGCGAGACCATCGGTTTTTGTTTTTTACATTTTATAAATAATAAGCAATTTCTTTCTATTATATCATTTTATTTGGGTCTATATTACAACGCCTAAAAACATTTATAGTGAAAACCACTACATCGACACATATTCAGTGAAATTTACTTCCGCAATTTGCTGAATGCTTAAAGGGCAAACAAATACTTGGCCCACAACCCAACAGAACTAAATCTAGCTAAACCAAATTCACCCATGTGGGGGGCTGTGCCCCCCACACCCCCAATAACTAAATATACCAACTCCGAGATTGCACTACAGTGGAGAAAAGGGTAAAATTATGTAGTTGTCCAACTATATTTTTGCCCTGTAAGTATTCAGTGAATCGCGGAAGTGAATTTCGCTGAATATGCGTCGATGATGTGGTGCTCGCTGTAAAGGATTTTCAGCGACATAATAGAGACCCTTTTATTTATATGGGTTGCATAGTGGTGCAACGGTTAACATTGTCGCCTCATAGCAAGAGGTTCTCTGGTTTGATTCTCTGTTGTGGTTCCTTCTATGTGGAGTCTGCATGTCCTCCCTGAGTTTGTGTGGGTTTCCTCTTTGTACTCTGGTTTCCTCCCACATTCCAAAGACATGCAGCTGGAGTGTTTCTCCCCAGGCCTGTGCTGGAAATAGGCACTGTCCTAGTCAGACTTTCCTAGTCAACAAATTTTAAATAAATAAATAAGGATATTTTACCACAGAGGGATTTTTTTTAAATTTCTCATTATATTTAGTAGGGAAAGGGACTGCCTTTCTCACTACAACTAGTTTAAGTGGGAGTAGAAGTCAGCAGTATAGGCAGCAACTTTAGCAATGAGATTTATCAAAGGAGGATTTCAATGGAACGTATTTAAACCATTGAATAACAAACGGTTTGCTTTTGAGAAGTCCCTAAACACAGAGGCATTTACATGGGAATTACTACCAATTTTGAAGGAAAATGTCAATAATTTATGATCTGATTTAACAAGGCAAGATGATACAGATGGAGATGTACAATAAGTGGTCATATTTGTGGGGAGTTGAACAAGGATATTAGTGCCCTGATATGGCATTAACTATTTGTAGAAAAGAAGATTTATAATGTCAAGAATGCATTATATATATATCTTATTTAAAAAGAATGTGCCACAGGAAAAAAAACTATGGCAAACAATCCAGTACACTACCTTTCCAGAACAATTCATAATGATGGGACAACATGGCAATAGTAGGGTACAGGAACAAGTGAGGGGAACCAGATCCTATCCCTATGTCAGGAAGCAACAAGGATAGGAGAATGGGCCATCAATTCATGACACTTTCTGCTCACAATGCTTATACTAGGATAAGCCAACACTCGAACAGACAAGCTGAGCAGATAGCTCTTAATGCCTCATGAGTGGTCACTAACAATTTCTATAGTAAGGATGCTTTTCCATCACTGTAGTAAGCTTTGCTGTGAAATTGTCACCCCACTTTCAATCAGCTGCCAGCCAAATGCAGCAACTTGTTTTCCCTAATTACACAACAGGGACAGACTACCAGGGGCACACTTATCCATCCTTGGTCTACAGTACTCTTTTAAACCTTTATTCCACTACCACTTTTAATGAAGTTCAACCAGAAAGACAGGCTGTACAAGGCCAGAGTCATTCTCAGAGCCCCATTTTGGCCACACCAAGTCTGATCCACTTCTGCAGCCTCACCTAATCTGGACACTCATCCAAGACTTCTATCTTACCTGACTGACAAGCCTCAAGTGGACATTTAGTCTTTCAAACTATTCATATGGTTTCTCCACTTCTAGTAATAGCTAGGGACTCAGCACATCTGCCAAGGGTGATATAAATCCTAAAACCACCCAAAAACATTTAACCAACAAATTATACAAAGGCAAGTGGTAAAACTTTGACTTTTTTTTTGCAACAAGATAACAGCTAGACCTAACTGTTCTAATCTCAGCAATTCTTTTCCTGTCAGAGACCTTCTATATGGGTTGCACTTCTAAACAATTAAAGTTCACTTTGCAGCTATCCCATCCTATCATCAAGGAATCAAACATGCCTCTCTAGCCTCTCAATGGTTTCCAAAACTGTCCTATGATGCATTTTCTTATTAAGGCAACACAGTACAAAGATCCAGACTGTAAATTGGCTAAGTCTTTCTTGCAGCTTTTACTGAATGGTTTCTCTATATGACCTTTTTACTCACTGGCTTGGAAGTTATTTGGGATATTTTGCAAGACCCTAATGTTTATGGACACTAGGCTAGATATAAAAGTTATGTACTCACCATAACTATGCCTCTGTGTTGTTTGTTTTCATCCTTCCTTAAACTCTGGGGTTTTGGATCCAATCTTGGACACTTCTCAGACTTTGGATCCATAGCTCAAGCTACTTCCCTTCCTCATAATCCTCTCTCAAGCCCCAAATGATCTCAGATTGAGTTTTCCCCCTTGATAACAACATATAGAAAGGAAACCATTCAATAAATTCCTGGACACATGACAGGAAATGTATCTGGAGCTAAGAGATGGAAAAACCAAAAGGGGAATACCTCCAGGTAATACCAGGAGACCATATGACTATCTTCTTCCAGGGGAAGGGATAAGGAAGGATGGTAGGTTGAGGAAAGATGAAAAGAGACAATACGGATGCATTGTTATGGTGAGTGCATAACTCTTGTATCTCATGTTCTCTTTTTCATCCATTTCTCAAACTTTGGGACAGAGTCTCCAGCCATTATCAACCCAGGTTGGTCTCATGGAAGGATATTCCATAGCATGGTAGAGCCAAACACTGTTCTGTTCCTAGAAGGTATATCCAACTTGTAATGAGCTATGAAGGTAGGAACATCAGACCAAGTTGAAGCAGCAGCACAAATGTCATCTATAGAAGTTCTGGATAAGAAAGCAGAAGAAGTGGTGAATGACCTTATGGAAATGAGCTCATGGTGGTCTTGGTAAAGACAAACCCTTGTGCTTACAAATATAAGAAAAACATTCAGTGAACCATTGTACTAATATAACTTTAGACTCAGATTTCCACAACTTAGCTTTTGAAAAATAAATACACAATTGGTCCAGTTTCCTGAAAGCTTTTGTTCTGTGAAGATAAAATCTCAGCTGTCTGTGTACACCCAATAAATGAAGAATATATATTCCCCTTTTGGGAAGAAAACTGGGACATTAATGGACTGGTTATAGGCAAATGCAGAAGCTACTTTTGGAAGACAAGACAGGTTGGTGAGAAGAGAAACCCTGTATTTATGAAAATTATATAAGGTGGCTGGTAAGATAAAGCCTGGAGTTCTAAAACTCTTCTAGCAGATATAATGGCACCTAGAAAGATGGTTTTCCAGGACAACAATTTTTTTATTTTTTTATTTTTTTATTTTATTTTACATTTGTTGACCGTGCTAGTCTAGCTGGATATATGTCCATTTTCAGTAGAGGCCCGGGGAGAAAAGCTCCACACATTTCAAATAATGTTCACATCTACAGAAATACATATTTACAATGCTAATACATTTTCTGTAAAGAAAAGAGAAATAATATGAGGTTGTAAATTTATAAAGTACATATAAAGAAGGCTACACATATTTGACTAGACTTAGTATAATTAAATGAAGTTACATTTAATTGTTGATAAAGAATAATAGCTAAGAAAAGAAAAGAAAATATAGTATAGATGTAGATAAGAAAGGAAGATAAAGGAAAGTTAAATGGAGAAGCAGTTAAGTAATACATCTGGAAGTAATATGTGACATTTTTTAGAGAATCAAGTAATAAGTAAGACTATGACAGAGAGGAAGCATAGTAGTTGTTAAGATGAAATAGTTTCAGAGATGAGAAGGTAGGTTGATTCAAGTAATAAGGGATAAGTTGGTCAGTCAGGTTTAGAACAGGGGCACATCCAATGTGTTTTCAGGAAGAGTTTAAGTTTATTTTTAAACAGAGTAATAGAGAGAACTGTGGTAAGTTCAGAGGGAAGTAGGTTCCAGGTTTTTCCAATAGAATTAGAAAAAAAGAGAGTCTCCAGCTCTATTGTTTGATTTATTGACATATACAAGAAATTTTTGAGAAGATCCAGATTTTGCTCAGTCTTTGCTGCGGTTTCAGTCAGAAACTGAGTTAAGGCCGTGGAGAAGAATCGTCAAGTCCCAAGAAGGGTTGTGGTCCTTGATAGGTGGCCTGAACTAAAATGTACCTTTGAGGATGGCCTTGCATAACCTAAGGGAAGCCAATGACAAATGATATTTGCCTATATGAAAACTGGAGACTGCAGCCAGCTGTACTTTGATTGTAGAGTAACTTGCTCCATTATGAAAAATGGAAGCCAGGAATTCTAAAACTGCTGGAATGGGTGCTGAAAATGGGTCTAGATTTCTTTTGTTAGCCCCGAGAGAGAATTGTTTCCATTTGCTCTTGTATAACTTCCTAATAAAGACTTTTTGAGAAGAAGTATGGATGTGTAAAACCTGGGAAGAAAGCCTGGGCTGTCTAGCCAACACTGGAAGTGGAGAAACCATTCAGTAAACCAGTGGGCTTTTATGTTCGGGAAAAGTAGCCCAGAGGGGTGATGCAGAAGATCCAGAAAGGGATCCAGAACCCAAAAAGGGTGTATCAGATGAGGCCAGAAGAATGGGAACTACACTTGTTGAGGCCAGATTGGGGCAACGAAGATCTCCTTGCACTTCTGTTTATAAGCTTTCTGTAAAAAAGTTGATATGAGGTGTGTGGAAGGTTAGGCATAAAGGAATCCAGCGGGGCCAATCGTGGGTCAGAGAAAACCTCAGTGACACCTTATCTGGAGAAATTAGGGCAAAAAACTTGCTGCATTTGGAAATGTGGACAGACGCAAAACAAAGGTCACAGCATGGCCGACTCCGTTAATGAAAAATCTGTTCTGCCACTTAAGGATTGAGAGACCACTTATGAGGCATAGGAATAGATCTGCTCAGTCTGTATGCTAATTCAATGGACCTCCCCGAAATATGCATTGCTAAAGAAAGCAATTGGAATAGATCACCCACTGCCACACTCTCACTGCCTCCCGACATAAGGGGTAAGAGCAGGTTCCTCTCTGTTTGCTGATACATCAGACTACTGACATGTTATCTATCTGTATAGCAAGTGTCCCTTGAGGAAGGATGTCTCAAAATGCTTGCAACACTAGGAATGCCCTAATCTCTAGGACATTAATGTGAAGGTTGGCCTCTAAGGAACACCAAGTACCTTTGACTGTCTGTCCAAGGTAATGCCCCCCTTCACTGAGAAGAGTCAGTGGTCCCTGTGGTCTTGGCAATAGAAGAACAAAGTGGCAGTCCTGTGAAACATCTGGTGCATGGATCCACCAGGATACATGCTGTTGGCAGATCTTTGTGATTCAAATGGGAGATGTCATGAGATATCTATTTATTGACCACTGATTTACTAGAGTCCACTGTAGTACTCTCATGTAGTATCTTGCTAAGGGAAGAAGGTTTATGGAGGTCTCCACTGACGCCAGAAGCTGAAGGACCAGCCTGGCTGGTGCTGACTGAAAAGCTAGAAGATTTTTTACTTGGTGCTATATTTTGGACAATCTGGACTGAGGAAGCCGAGTTACTTCAGAAACTGAGAAACTGTATCCAGATGAGCCCCCTATGAACTTCAGAGTTTGGGTGGGAAGGAAGTGAGATTTGTTGTAGCTCACTGTGATGCCCAGATGTAGACATAAATGGAGCAGGTAGTCCCTGGCATATGGCAGTAGATGACTGGTAGATGCTGTGAGCAGCCAGTTGTCAAGGTATCTAAACACCCAGATTCCCAGCAACCTCAGGTGATCTGTAACCACTCCCATACATTTGATGAACACCTGGTTGTGCTGTGGTGAGACCAAAAGGCAGGGTTATGAATTCAAAAAATGACTGGCTCTCAGACTGAAGTGAATGTACATCTGGAACTGTCTATTTTTATGTGATTGTATGCATCTTAGATATCCTTCAAGCACATCCAATCATTCTCCCACAAAAGAGAAAGAATGGACTGAACTGTGACCATTCGGAACTTGCAGTGTTTGACAAACTAGTTTAACTGGCTTAGGTCCAATATTGGCCTGATGTGCCCCTTCTTCTTTGGCAAAAAAACAGAATCTTGAATAAGTTCTGAATCCTCATTCGTCTGGTGGGATGTCTTGGATGACTCTTTTTCTTAACAGCTTTTCTATCTCTGAGGCTGCTTCTTTCCCCTGATGAGGTAGTATGTTGGGAATTTTTCATAGGTGAATGGGTGGGGGAAGGTAAAAGGTAATTATTCTCTGCACCCAGACATCTTTGGTGATGGATATCCAGGCTTCCAGATGCAGAAATAAGTGTCCCCAAAAGAGTGCAGCAGTCAGACATCCATTCAGGGCCACTGGAAAGGCTTCTAAGTAAAGTGACCTCTGAAGTCTTACATTTGTAAGCCCCCACCACCACCATTTGGACAATTTTTACCATTAGAGCCCCACTTCCCCCACCATTGAGGATCTATCTCCACAGGAGTTTTGAAAGAATCCTTGTGATATGCGGAACAACATAATTTCTACTCACTTTCTGGTTTCTTGAAAAGGTCCTCTGAATGGTTGAAAAATGTATCCCCTATGATAGATAGGATTTTCCCATTCTGTTCACTCCTGGACAACAGCTCTTTAATTCTGGGTAGGCAGATCCATCAAAGGGTACACTGATGAAAGCCATCTCGTAGAGCTCCACAAAGTCACAAAGGTGCACCCAAGCGTGTCTCGTAATAGCAATGCTTGAACTTGCCACTCTAGAAATGCCTCCGTAGCATGGGAAATCAGCCACAGGGAGGCACTAGACAGGGACTGGAAGGTGGCCAGTTGTAAAGAAATGGTCTTTTTATCCTCTGCCGACATGGAAACTAAGAGAGATTTGGTAAGTTCCGTAGTCAAATCCCTCTAAAACCTTGTAAAATGTGCCAGGTAATTCAGAGACGGTAAAACAAAGAACACTGAAGCAAATATTTGCTTCCCAAATCATTCCAAGGCCCTAGACTCCCAGTTGGGGGTTGAACAGAGGAGCTTTCTTCAGCAAGTTCCTTTTTTTGTGACTGGGGCAACCGCCATGGCATCAAACGGGAGACCCTGCTCAAATGGACATGCTCCTTGGGTGCAACTAAGTACTCATCTGTCTTTCTAGGAATAGATTCTATTGTATCAGGATTCTTCTAAGCCTGACTGGAAATGAGGTCCACCATGTCATCTGCCAGGGGAACCAGCCAGAATGTAGCTGAGTCAGTTCAGAAAGTCTCATGAAACAGCAACTTCTCCTGGGCAGGGGCTTCAGAAGACCAACCATCTTTCTGTCTGAGAAGCTCGACAATTTCTCCAAATGAGACATCCACAAGAGGTGACCTGGGGGACCCCTCTACTTCATCAAAGTCAGTGTCTCTTGTTGGGAACCAATGTGCCTCCTGTTGCACCTACAGTTCTGGGGAACCTCCTCATTGGGACGATCTGAAGAGGACCTGACAGTATGTGAGGAGTCCTGTAAAAGCACTTTGTCAAAGCTAGAATGGACTGGCTGCCCTGCTGGAACAAAATAAGCAGACCCAGGAGCTAAGGCAGATAGTTGAGGAGGGGTGACCCAATGAGGGAACAGATGTCCTATCTTCAGTCATGTGGAGAGCTCTCTGCATTGCCTCAAAAGCAGAAGTTGATGATGAGCCCAGGACCACTCTAGTAGCAGCTGAAGCTGCTTGCCTGAAGAAATCCAAGACTTCCCCATGACTCTGTTACAACACAGAAGTCAGAGCTGAGCTATCTAATGCTGAAGCCAATTGGTGAAACAATGGCTCCTAAAGCCTCAGAGCTGACCACCTACCCTCGGATCTGGAGACAAAGCTACAGCTCCAAGTTTCCCCTGGCATTGATGGATCAGAAAAGGAGTTAGAGTTGACAAGCCAAGTCTGCTTTCAGATCCAGACCAGACAATTTCTAGATCTAGAAATTGCTGGATCCAACCCAGACAATTTCTAGAAACAGAGCTGTCTTTGGTTCGGCAGTACTCCAGAATATCCTTCCATGATGGCCAATCAAGATCAACGTAGCTGGGTACTCTGTCCCATACACTGAGGAGGAATGACTAGGACAACATTCTTTCTCAACTTCCCTCTCATCCATTACCCATCCTTTTTTCTGGACAGACCTAGTGAATGGTATTGGGAACCCACAGTTCTGGGTTTGAGACCTGCTTTTTCTATCTGTGTATGTTTGTCTCTGTTTATCTATGGGGATACTTGGCAGCAAATTTGATCTGAGGCAATGGGGATGGAATAGGGTATTATGGGTAGGGAGAGGAGCTGGATCCAAAGTTTGGAATATGCAGCCGAGTCAGATCCGAGTGTCAGATCTGAACTCATACCTTGAGGAGGAATAAAAAGGACAACATCAGATCCTCCTTTCTAACCCTATTATTCTGCCGGGAATGCAAATGTTACTATTGTACTACTCATAAAATCCCAGCTGACTTAATCAGATGCTTTCTGTGCAATAAGACCCACCAACAATAGCAGTGCTTTCTTGCACTCTGCTTCCCATTACTCTTTTAATACTGTGAAATGTTTTTCTACCCTCCGCAAAAAATACACTGATTCACATATATCAATTTTGGCAATAGTGTTGCCATTGTCTGTTATTCTTTGCTACATGGTAAAAAGAAGTTATGTCTTACCATAACGTTCCATCTGTGTTTTTGATCTTCTTCCATTCATCACTGATGGGTTAGGTTCCAAGCCCTCGGAACCGAGTCGGCCTAATACCAAGCTCGTGTACACCAAAAACTCTCGAGCTAAGCTGCTACCCACAATGCCCTTCTCCCAGTTACCTCAGATCGAGTTATGTTTTGAAGAACTGACATTTATAATGAGTAAGGAGTGAGAAAATATATCATTATTGATCTGAGGAAATGGGGACGGAATAGGGTATTATGGGTAGGCAGAGGAGCTGGATCCAAAGTCTGGAATATGCAGCCGAGTCCGATCCGAGGGTCAGATCTGAACTCATACGTTGAGGAAGAATGAAAAGGACAACATTAGATCCTCCTTATTAACCCTATTATTCTGCCACAGATGCCTAGGCATGGTAAGTACATAATACAAACAGAAAATGATTGACTAACAATTGGCTTAGTTTCTGGTGTCATTCCAGGGGGATACAGTACCTGACAGCCTGGGAAGATATGATCGACAGACCATGATGCTTTGCCAGAGATGGCCTGCATCTGTCTCACCTGGGCTTCAGGCTAAGGCTCTTGCCTCCCCTATACTGCCTTTTTTTAGGAAAAGTGATGAGGTTAAAACTACCAACATAAAAATTTCAACAAAACACAAATTAAAGGTCATGCTGCTAAACGCTAGGAGTCTAAACATGAAACTGCACTCATTGCAAGCATTCCTAGCTTTGGAAAATGCTGACATCTGGGCAGTCACAGAAACCTAGTTCAAAGGTGCAGACAGCACCCCAGCCTTACCTGGTTACTCATCCTGTTATACATTCAGACCCCAAACTGTGGGCAGTAAAGCCAAAGGAGGCGGAGTTTCAATATACATTAAAGACATACACACCTCCAGGCTGGTCAAACAGTATGACACACAGGAGACACTCCAGGTGCAGTTAACCATTGACAAGATCCCAATTCAAATCATAGCTAGCTACCAGCCCCTAAATTTGACTCAAGATGCCCAATTCGCCTACTTGGATCTGTTCAAATCTATTAAGATTCAACCCTTTACCCTGATCCTGGGTTACTTTAACTTCCCAAACATAGATTGGAAGAACTACTCATGCCAGAGCTCAAATGCCCAGAGATTCCTTGATTTTGTCAATGCAAATGCCTTGGAACAGCTAGTCGATACGCCCCACAAGGGGTGATAACATCTTGGACTTGGTATTAATCAACATGAGTAACTACTGCAGCATCCCTATAGTACCATGCTCCCTGGTAAGATCTGACCACAAAGTGGTCACTTTCGAAGTCAACATCTCCCCCAACCCCCCCTCTAGCTAGTATCAGACATAAAACCTTCTCCAAAGCTGATTACAGCCTCCTGAGGGATGGTATAAACAGCTTCACAGCCCTCTCCCCCTCTGTAGGAACTGGCACCAATATCCAAACTACACCAAAGCACTATACGAGCATTTATATAGATGCATGGAATCTGGCATATCCGACAGGACTAAATCATCCTATGTAAGGAAGAGTAAACCTGTCTGGTGGACATCTGCAATAAATAAACAAAAGGAAATAATTGCTGTCCAAGACCAAAAAGGAGCAGGTGTCCAATTGGAAGCAATGTCTCCTTAGCCTGAACAAGCAAATAAAAGCACTAGTGAAATCCTCCAAAGCAAGCTTCGAGTCCAAATTGGCCACATCTAATAGAGACAATCATAAGGCCTTCTTCACATATGTCCGCAAGCTCAAAGGAAGCACTCAGGTCTGTTCAGAACTGGTGGTCAAGGACACCACATATACAAATGCCGTAGATATATCAAACTTGCTGGCTGACAGATTCAGTGAAAACTTTACCCCTCTGTCCCCCCATCAGGAAATCAGGACATCCACAGTACCTGCCCCCTCCCCCTTATATGTATGGAACAGGTCATCACTGCTCTCTCAACGGCAAAAAATACTGCCTCCATGGGACCTGATAACATCCCAGGTTGCATCCTACGTGAACTCAGGCAGGAACTTGCAGCACCACTAGGTAAACTATTCAACCAAAGCCTGAGTACTGGTTTCATCCCAGCTGAGTGGAAGACAGCCACGGTCATCCCTTTACACAAAGGTGGAGTGTCCACCAATGTGGGAAATTATAGACCTCATCAACATGGACATTGGCAACTTCCAAACACTTGATCCCACATAGTTTGGCTTCATCAAGGGGAATTCATGTCTGCTAAATTTGGTCGACTTCTTTGAGACAGTCACCAAAGCCATGGATGAGGGAAAGACGGTGCACACCGCCTACTTTGACCTGGCCAAAGCCTTTGACACTATTCGCCACTTGGGCATTATAGATAAACTCTCTCAACTAGGCATCAATCCATATGTTACCAGATGGGTAGCAAACTGGTTTACTGATAGAACCCATGTAGTCAAAACAGGGAAAGCCACCTCAAGCTGTAGACCTGTAACAAGCGGCATACCTCAGGGTTCGATCTTAGGGCCTCTGTTATTTGGGATATACTTTTCTGAGGTGCAGGCCAAAACCAGTGGGCTATGGCTGACCAAGTTTGCAGATGACTGCAAGCTGGGTGCTGTCATTAATTCCTCTAGTGATGTGGACATCCTCCAAGAGGGTCTCACTCAGTCAAATGACTGGTGCCAGAAACATGGCCTCAAGCTGAATACCAAAAAATGCATCATCATCCCCTTTGGGGAGAGTGACATCCCCACAAATTATCACATTAATAGCAATGTCCTAAGCCCTCAATCAGTCGTGAGGAATTTGGGCATCCAGGTTGATAGCAACCTGACTTTTGACCACCATGTTGCTTCCGTTTTATGGAAAGCCTTATACATTATAAGTAAGGGTATCTCATCCAGGAACAAGGGGGTCATAATATCCCTGTATTCTTCCCTTATAAGGTCTACTATCGAGTACAACGCCCCTTTCAGCATGTACCTTGCAAAGCACATGCAGTAGCTGGAGAGACCACAGAGATTCCTCACCAGGAGAATCCAGGGCCGCAAACATCTACCATACACAGACAGACTAGAAGCCCTATCTCTCTACTCGGTTTCATATAGACTCCTCAGAGTTGATCTCTGTCTGGCATACAAGGCGTTCACGGACCCCAACTTGACAGGACTGCTGCATATCTGCAAGTCAAGTTCCACTCACTCGAGTAACCCACATACACGGCCGCAACCTGGTCTGTGACATCAACAAGACTTGTTGGCGGGACAGATTTGTGTTCCAGAGACTCCCCCATCTATGGAATAGACTCTCTCACATCAAGCAGAGTACCTCTTTACCCCTTTTTAAGTGCAACCTGGATAACTGGATGGAAAACAGAAAATATACCCCTGGGATTCCACCCATGTCCCTGCTGGACAGGGGCATCAGGTGCTGATTAGTCTAAACATGGACTAAACTCTTGGCTATGCTTATAAAGGCCTCAGGGCCAATAGCCTAGTAACCTCCTATGATTCTATGATATTCAGATGAACTATGAATTTGATGTAAAAATGTTTAGTAGACTACACAAACGTGATCCATGGGAAAATGTTTTAGTTTCTCTAACAACAGCCCAGAAAGTATTTTAATACAATTTATTTATTTATTTCCATTTGTCGACCGGGAATGTCTGACTGGACGCAGGTCCATTTTCAGCGGAGGCCCAGGGAGAAAAGCTCCACAAATTAAAATATTACAGACATAGTTGCAGATGATGAATCCTAGCAATTAAAATATTACAAACATAGTTACAGATGAAGAACATAGTACATTCCGTAGATAACTAGCATCTGTTCTATCCACGAAGTCATAGCAGATATTAACAATTGTTACAATAAGAAGTTACTGCCATATAATAAGTAGATAGGCATGGAAGTATCAGAGCTTGCTGTAATCAAAGGTAGTTTGTGGGGTGGAAGAGAGGTAGAGGGTAGATGGAGTGGGAGAAGTTAGAGGGGAGAGTTACAAGGGCATAGCCAGCATGCATTTAGGTGCACTTTAAGTAAAGCTTTGAAGTGGGTACATGATGGTAGAGGTAGGTTATTGGGGGGGGGTTCCATAATTTGGCTATAGTGCTGGAGAATAGTGCTTCTCCAGCAGTGTTATTGGCTCTAGTAACCTGTAATTGATTTTTGTTGCTGGATCGTAGTGGTCTGGTGGTGAGATAGGGTTGGAGTAGATACTGGAGGGATGGGACCTTTAGAGGATGGTTAACCAATTTGTGGCGAGTTGATACCATTGAAGGAGGTGAGAGAGTTCTAGCCAGCCTAGTTCGGTATGTGAGAGACAGTAGTGACTGTGGTAGGATGCCCTGGTGGCGAATTTGGCAATTTTGTTGTAACAAGTCTTGAGTTTATTTAGATCGCATTGCCTTAGGTTGGTATACACTGGAGAGGCATAACGTAGGGTGGAGATAAGGTGCGAATTTGCAACTGAAATCCTAGCTGTTTGGTGAGGAGCTGCTTATTTCTGTATAAGGCTCCTAGATTTTGGTGGACTTTGTTTATGGTCATGGATATGTGAATGTCAAATTAATTTGAGATTGTTGTCTATTTCAACTCCTAGCAATTTGGTGTGATCTGTTGGGTGGATTGTGGTGTTGTCTTTTGCTGTGATGTTAAAGTGAGAGTTGTTTTGAGTATGTTTGGTGGGTTCAAAGGTGAGGAGTTTAGTTTTGTTTGGGTTGCGTATTAACTGGGCATCGGATAGCCATGTTTCAACAGAGGAAAAGGCATCCTGTGTGACCTTTTGCAGTTCGTGTAGGGACTGGGCTGAGTAGATGATGGTTGAATTATCTGCATATTGTATGAGTGTGCCATGTTTGGTGGCAGAGGCTAGATTATAGGTAAAAACAGAGAAGAGTAGGGGTCCAAGGATGGATCCTTGGGGAACACCAATAGAGACAGGTAGTTGGGGAGATATGTCATTTTGCCATACAACAGATTGCTGGTGGTCAGACAAGTAACTTTGAAACCAGTTGGTGACTGATTGAGAAAAGGATAGGTTATTGAGTACAGAGAGGAGTTGTTTGTGTGGGACCATGTCAAATGTTTTTGATAGGTCTAGGAAAGTAGCAGAGGAGAGATGGCCATTGTTTTTATGGTGAAGGATAGTGTTAGTAAAAGAGAGTAAGGCAGTGGTGGTGCTATGGTTTGGCCGGAAACCATGGTGAGTATTAGAAAGGAGGTTGTTAGTAAGGAGGTAGTCTGAGATTTGAGTGAATGCATCTCTCTAGTATTTTGGAGAGTGGAGATAGAATCGCTATGGGGCGGTAGTTGGTTAGTTCTGTTCTTTGTGAAGGGGAATGATTTGTGATATTTTCCATAGTGTAGGGATGTAGCATTCTGACAGAGATCGGTTAATCAAGATGGATACTGGGTAGGCTAGGGCGTCAGCTGCAATTTTTAGGAATTCACTGGGGAGGTTGTCTACTGTTAATTTTGTGGGTTTAAGTTTAGTTAAGAGTTTTCTTATGTTGGAGGTAGGAATGGGAGAAAATGAGAAGAGTGTGGGGAGATTACTGGGTGAAGGTGTAGGGGAGGGGGGTTGTGTCATCTAGCTAGTGATAGTACGGTTTGTGTGAAGTGTGTGTTGAATGAGGTAGCAATATTTTCTGAGGAGTGAGGAATGTTAGGTGCATGGGTATTGATTTTATCTGGGTGGAGGATGGAATTTATGGAGGTCCAGAATTGTTTGGGGTTGTGTTGGTACAGATAATGAAGGTATCTGTATAACAAAATTATCTTTTAAATATGAGGGGCCTATATTTGTCAATTTGAAAAGCAGGACAAAATTAAGAATGCTGAGCAAATGTGCGTCTATGCATACTGCTCTTAAATATAATGAAGCAATCTTATTTATGTTCAATTTATACATTACTGCTAAGATGTTTCTTACAAAAATGTCAGCTAAAGTAAACAAATCACTACAACAGCCGATAAGCAGTATAATTAAAACTAAGCATGTACACTATCTAATGTACCTGGAAAGTGCTGTGACAGCTCTTATAAGTACATAATACACTTTAAGAATAAAGATTCATTGTTCAGGTGCTTGGAGAACAATACAGAGCAGAACAGGAAATAACTATCTACAGCTCACCCAAACTAGGAATAGGGTGTGACGGCTCCCAACTGGTCCACTGCTGCTTGACTTCTAGAGCAAAAAGAGTGGAACTTGGAATGAAGGAAGCCATCTTTGGTAGGGAAGTGCACTGTGGCTACTTAAGCTGGTAATAATAGCCCCTATCATCATATGCAAAAGAGTGTACATGTGAAGGGATAGAAGGGTAAAGAGGTCCCTGTAGTGATGCAGGTACACAAGTCATCAATGGGGAAGGGATTAAGCTAACTCTCTCATTTATCTAGCTGCTGTTGAGGGCACAAGCAATTTTATTATCTGCCAGAATGATAGCTTCTCCAAACAGGCTCCAGAATTAATTTTGTCATACAGACAGCTTAACAAGTAACCATTCCCAATAAAAAGAGAACTACAGGCTTTAACAGTACAACCATTTTTATAAAAATGGTAAGGATTATAAAGATACTTGTAATATTATGTTCCTATTAACATTGCTAGAGAAGATGAAGTATTGGGACACTTTATATTGTAAATGTTTCTAGAGCTAGAAAAGTAACATCATCTTTCTACAAATCAACAACCTTGACCGTCATTCCTGCTAGATAACTGCTTAGACAGAGATGTATGGTGATATTTAAAATTTTTAGAAGAAAGTGGTTACTGGATAGATTTTACTTTTGTTTGCATTTTTTTATTTTTAGAAGTTAGGTAACTTCTTTGGAAAAATGGTACTGCTTGGTGGTAAATCTGGCAGGATCTGTAGATTTTCTCATTTTTGTGTAATGTCAAAATGAAGTCTGAACTAGTTCTGGCAAATAAATGATTGCCCATGACTGAAACATCTAAAATTTCAGCTTTCACTTCATTTGGTAGATCTTTTAATCTCATCCAAACATGTCTTCAAATGCTGACTGACTCCTCTCAATGCTGCTGTAGACGCTTACACTGAATCATAACAGCACTAGAGTGTAGAAGTCTACTGAAGAAATAGAAGGAAAATGGAAATAGAGGAAGACAAGCCAAAAACTCAAATAGGTTTGGTTAACTGAAATAGTATATTGTCTTCTTGGGAATGTGGCATACTGTTTACACTAGCTATAATCTTTGTTAGAACTGAAATTTAATGCAATATACATGCGTGATTACTGCTGTCAATACTGGTACTTGAAGTACAAACTTTTTTGCCAAACCTTTCCTGTAAACTCCTCTCTCTACCAAAGTGAAGTGTCCCCATGGGTAATGATGGCTTATTAATGATGCTTTAAATGACGAAGAATGTACAGTCAAACTTGCTGGATCAGGAATTAAAATACAAATGTGAGGTGCCTTTGCCATGAATATAGGAGGTTTGCTGATCTGTGCACTTGAATATTTCTCATCTCTTCCATCTCTTCTCCTATCTCCCTACCCTACTGCTGTCTCAATTCCCAAACTATCCCATGTACTCTTTCCTGCCTACCTGCACACTTCCTCCAGATGCCTGTACTTTCATCTCTATTTACTTGTCTTCCTTTTCTCTCATACCTCTCCAACTGATCTCACTTAATCACCTTTCTCCTTTAGTTCTATTCTGTCTTTAATAACATCCTGTCATATTACTTGATACTCTTTATATATAAAATATGTACTCTCTCTCTATATATATATATACATATATATATATATATATATATATATATGAACTGACAGTATACAATATTCCAATATATTTTATCATATTTTTCATAAAGTTTACTGCCTTTTTCCATATTATCCTATTGTCTGTATCATCCTCTAGTCTAAATCAGATGTGTGTGTGTGTATATATATATATATATATATATATATATATATATATATATGTTCACTTACTACTCATTACCATTTTGTTGAATGGAAACCAATATTTATACTACTAAGATGCAACATATTAACTATGGAGCTTTTCTACCTGGCCTCTGCTGAAAATGAGTACGTTTTGACCCAGATGGGCATTCTTGATAAAACAAATGCCAAATAAATAAATAAATCTGATTACGAAATATTTTTATTTTATGGATCTTGAAAGGTTTTAAACATTGTAAGACTTTTTTATATACTGCTGGAAATAAGCATTTGCAAGTGTCTTCTTTTAGGTGAAGAAAATTCAGTTATTGGATAATTTAAGTTTTCATGCATACTGTTTGGCATCTCATTGAAACTTAAATCCTGAGAAGAATAGCCTGAAGATTCTGAAGAGCAGTCTTCATGATCTGAGTGAAAAAACAAAGGAAAATAGTGCTGAGATGAACACAGATATTCCATTCCTCATTCTCAGATAAGAAACGAGAAGTGCTCTGTAACATTTTCCTCTTAACTTTGCTGGAACCTAAACACATAAATGTTGTTATGCAAAAGGGACCAAAGTCAGTCTTGCATGCTTTTTTTAAGTTAAGAAGATACTCAACAGAATGTATTAAATGAGGTCTGCCAGTTTGGGAATATTTGCTCAGCAAAAGGTAGACACTCTATTCATCTGGCCAGCTCCATGGTGTACTGGGATAAATCCCTGCCTGCAACCCACATGATTGGATAATTCTGTAACCTGGGAGGTGTTAGACATAGTAAAGGATGGTGGGAGTGAAAAGTTACAGCTAGTTCAACCATGCTGTGGGAAATGGAGGTGTTGACATCTGCTGCAATGCTAATGCCTTCTGAAGAATAGGGGTGCAATATCTATGTAAGATCCAGAGGCATGAACTTGGCTTGTCCAAGATGTGCTCACGCAGTAGCTTTTAATGTGCAAATGTGGTAACATGTACATAACACAGATCCTCACTTCCTTGGGTGGGCAGGTCAGCCAACAGAAACTGACAGGTACAACACACACACAAAAAAAAAAAAATCAGATCCGGCCATCCACCACTGATGAAGGCCCTCCAGCAGCCAACTCTGCTGGAGAGAAAAAATGTGGACTACTGAACAGCATTCCCATTTTGAAAGAGTAGACCCCCAGCAAGATGATATGGTGTACTTGTACCTGGCAGAAAAGGGGAAAGAATTGGCATATATAGTGTAAGAAAACAGGCTAGGAAGGGCTAAAAACCTTTTTTTATTAAATTAGCACATTTTAAGTTTCAGCTTTAGTTTGCCTACATAGAAATGAAAACAAGTTATAATAACAGCTACCATTATTTTTGTTATGAAGCATACATACATGCTATTAATTTTCATTCACTCCATTACAAAAATTGGTCAAATTCCTTCCTTCAAACCTTAATCCTCCTCTTCATAAGCAATATTCCTTATGTATTGTTAATGCAAATTACATTTATTTATATGAATGAGCTTCTTGCCTTTTTTGAAGATCCCACCTCCAGTTCTTTTATCTCCATTATAATATTCAAAAGTTCCACTACGGTTGGTTATGATTTTGATTTCCATTTACTAGTAATTGCTTTTTTGGCCACCAACAGCATTAAACTTAATAAGGCCTAACCATGTCTAGACAATTCAGATCCTGTGTCCCAGTTCAAAAAATAATTTCCTTAGTTACAGCTAGAGACAACATTTTGAAAGTGAGTACCACTAAAGAGGTGCTGAGAGTTGACACAACCAAAATGTGTCCTCACTGACATTCCTTCCTGGGAGCCAAAAACAGTCTGGAGTAAAATCTTGTCCTTGAAGGTGGAGGAAACCAACTTCATAGATCAGGGAAATTTGGTTGGAAGGGGGCTGAGGAATGCTGAGTGTACTGGGAGAAACAACCAAGACATCCTGTAAGCCTTCTGATTGATGGAAAGAATCAATTTGTCTAATGTTATGATTTCCAAACTGTAAGAGAAAGGGATATTTTATATGAAAGTGGAAGAGAGGACTGACTGAGGTTGGGGGGGGGGGGCTGTCAGGGGAAGACAGTCATAAGGCAGTTTGTTTTGCACAATACCTTTAAAGGTTCCCTGAGAAAATCAGACCACTCCTTCTGAGGGACTTTGACTGGCTGTTTAAAAGGAGTGTTATATTTACTCATCTGCTTCTTTTCTGTAGGGACATCAGCCTGCACAAAACAGGAAGACTCTAACCCCTGATGTACTGCAATGAGAAAGCAAGCCAGGGACATATTTCTTTACAAGAATTTGAAGAATACCCTTGGGGTCCCTCTGAAATAATTGGTCACAGTTCCCCTTTCCCTTCTAAAGTGGGCATCTGATTGGTCGACCTGGACATGTGAGAAGGCTGTGCCTTACTAGCCTCAGTGTTGTAACAGCAGCAGCAGTAGATACACCTGGACAGTCTGAGAACTCAACAGCAGGAGGCTCAGACTTACGGTTTCTTTAGCCTTTTTTTTTTTGTCTGATATGGACATCTGCTTGGGACGCCTTGGAAGCCATTTTCCCTTCTATGAATTCCTTTAAAATGCAGTTCTGTAGATACATATTAAGAGAAGACAACTGGCTCCTAAGGGTCTTAGGGACAAAGGACTGACAAGTAGAACAGTCTTTATAATTATGACCTGCTCTTAGACTGAACAAGCATTTAGAACAATTGTCTCTACAACTACAAGAAATTTGCTTCACACAATCACATTTTTCTCTCTTAGTTGACATGAAATAAATTACTTTTATCGCAACATGGGAAGAAAAAATGAAGGCTCTCCAACAGAGATACATCTGCCCAAGGCAATAGAACTGACACAGACCATACTACTGAAAGACAACAGAATAAAGCTGAAGCACAAGTTCAGTGTTCGGCCTGGAGGCAAGAAAGTTCTGAGGCAGTTCACACCCATATGTTCCTTATGTACCCTCCTAGCTCTCTTGAGCTTTGGTCATACATTTGATGCATGTCACGAGAAGAGGGCTACCAGACTCTGGTACAGTGACCAGACATAACATCTATTCTTGGCAGGATATCTTATCAGCCAGTAATATTGCAACAGTAATCCAAGGAAGGACATCTGCCATCCAGCAGCTTTCAGTAACATTTCAGTGTTAGCATAAACAGGGAATCCTACATGACCCTGAATTTGCAGGTGTAGAGATGCCAAGACTTTGTAAACACAAACACCTTGGATCAGCCAGTGCATACACCCACTAGAGATGCAAACATATGGTCGTGGTATTCACAAATATGAGAGAATGCTGCACTCCCCCCAGTATCATGTCCTCTCTGGTAAGGTCAGGCCACACAAAGTGTTTCCTTCAAAATAAGAATTAATTCTGTAATCTCAGCAAACCTTGTAACAGTTAGAAACTGCTCCTATGACCAGGCAAACTACCTTTTATTAAGTAATAACCTGCCAAAATTTTAAGCTACAGCATTTGATACAATACCTCACGGATATTGTAAACAAACTCAAAGAATTTGGCATAAACTCCTATGTAACTTGCTGGATAGCCAACTGGCTCACAAACAGAACCCAGGAAGTTAGGATTGGAGAGGCCACCTCCACAAAGAGGCTGGTCACCAGTGAAGTCCCCAGGTCCCTGTGCTGGGTCCGTTCTTCTTTGACATCTTTTTTTTTTTGAAAGTCAAGGCCTATGTCAAGGGCCTCTAGGTTAGTAAGTCTGCAGATGATTGCAAGATAGAAGCTAACATCTTACAGGAAGGTCTAACACAGACAAATGAATGGTGCCAAAGCTATGGCTTAAAACTCAATGCTAAGAAATGTATAAAAGTAACTTTTTGGAAGTCGGACAGCCAGGGAAACTACCTTATTGATAAAACACCCCTAAAAGTAGACACAGTAGTTAGGGATTTGGGGACAAATGTAGTTATTAATCTAGCATTTGACTTATTACTCTGTGTCACTCAACTGGTCAGTAAAAGCATGGCATCAAGGTCCAGAGAAGTCATCATGTCACTGTACTCAGCCCTCATTAGACCCATCATCGAGTATAATGCCCCCTTCGGTATGTACTTGACCAGGCACATGCAACAACTGGAACATCTGCAAAAGTTCCTTACAGAAAGAATATAAGGCATAAACACAATGTCCTATGCAGACTGCTTCAAAGCCCTATCGTTATACTCTGTTTACTACAGACTGCTGAGAGGTGATTTATGCCTGGTATACAAGACATCCTTGGATCCCGTTCTGATGGACCTTTTGCATATCCACAAAATGAACAGCACCATAACTATCAGATCTAAGGATTTAAACTTTCCTTGCAACTTAAATAGGACATGTTGGAGGGACAGGTATGTATCTCAGAGAATCCCCATTCTCTGGAATAGCCTTCCCATCCGAGTGAAGCAGAGCCCTTCCCCAACTGTATTTAAGCACAACCCAGACCAGCAGATGGGAAATTGGAAATTCACCTGTTATAACACATATGCTCAAGAAGGACAGAGACATCCATTAAATCATGCCCTAACTAACATACACCCCTTAAAATAACTTCTAAGTCACAATAATGCATGGGATACATTTGGGCTGCATGGCTAGGCTTATAAAGGCACAGTGGTCGTTAGCCTAGTATACACTTACGAACCTATGAGCATTCAGCTATACCCAATATTGACCTACTGCTCATAGTATGCTGCAGGCACACTGTATCCATATATAAATGCAATGACATTGGCAGCAGCAACCATTCTTCCCTACAAGTTAAACATAATGAAATAAAAGCCTCTTCAGGAAAAGACATCCCATATCAGAAGCACTAAGGACAGCATCTGTCTTTCCTTGCTAACATTCTGCCAACATGGAATATAAACTCTTCTGGTTTTGCTGCCTTACACTTCAACCAGATGAAAACATCCCTGCCTTAACTGGGAAGGTAAACATGCAAGGAAAGTGTGAGATGGGCACACACTGTACTGCCATCTGTTGTTTTTTTCTTACCATTTGCTGCTTTTGCTCATTGCTCATGCAGTACACACGTTACCTAACCCATCAAATGGATGCATTCAGGTTTTTTTTTTTTTGAGGGTTTCAGTAGAACAAGACATTTTGTAAGATGTGACATAAGTTCAAATGGATACGACAAGAAACAACTGTATAAAAGCTCAACCTGCCAAACATTACTGTATACATGTAACACAAAAGCTGGAACTAGATAATTAACCAAAAAGCTGTTACTGTTACATATATAATATGGGAATAATAACTTTTCAACATAATGACTCTTTATATATTGTCTTTAAATGTTTATGGTCTCAGAGATATATACAAAAATGAAAGAGTAGTTAACTATACTAAAAAATGTAGGGTGTAAATAGTTATGCTACAGGAGACACATATGGAAAGAACTGAGCATGTGAAATTTGATAAAGAAAGGTTTTCAGAATGGTTATTCAGTGGAATATCTGGGACAAAGGAAATGTTGAGTACTTATATTATTTGCAAGAGGAGTTCCAACAGTGATAGAAGAGGATAATAAAGATAATAAAGGTAGATTTGTAGTACTAAGGGGCTACTAGCAAGGGATGAGTTTTATATTAGCATATATTTATATTCCACCTAAAACTGCTATAATGGAGCTTAAGAAAAATTCTGGGAGAAATAATCAGCTTTCAGCAGGGAGTATTACTTATAGGTGGGGACTAAAATTTGATTTCCAGCAAAGAAGATGCATCTGGGGGGCCCAGAAGGTAAAATATAACAAAGGAGGGTAGATTTTTGTAGAAATGTATGAATATATTTGGCAATGAAAATTTGAATTCTGTAGTAGGTGTTCATTTGAATTTACGTATTATTTCCCAAGATACCAAAACTGGGCTAGGCTATGCACAACTTGCATTTCACAGGAACATGTGCAATTAATTGAAAGTTTTGATACGTATCCAATAATTATTTCAGATCACGCACAAATAATAACTAAAAAATGCAGAATAATGAAATAAAATTGAGACACTTGCACTTTCCAGAATCTCACAGAACAAGAACAGGAGCAATTTCAGAATGCTAAATAGATAATAAGGGATTACCTTGAGAATATGCAAGAGTTTAGAAAGATTGCTGTTAAGCAACAATTTTTTCATAATAACTCCAGAGCACAAATGACTCACGCAACAGAAAGTAGAAAGCATTGTCGCTAAGCTTAGGGTGCATATATAAAGGAAGAAAAGAAGAGATCCTGTAGAGGTACTAGAAATACTTCAGAAATTTTATGAAAGTCTGTTTAAAGCAGAGAAATCTGTAAATCAAGAAAGGTAAAAATGTAAATATTTATGAAAGAATTAAATATGCCAAGGTTAGAGGTAGATGAGACTAAATTACTAACAGGATAGGAGGAGATGAGGTAAAAATGGTGATGTATAAACAATCCACAGGAAGGTCCCTAGGAATAGATGGTATTCCTGTGGAAATCTGGTAGCTAAGAGGGAAAAATCTGTAAGGTTTTGTTTACCAGTATTTTAAGAGGAGGAGAAGCACTAACATCTTGGAAGAAAGCGGTGGTGGCTGTAATACTTAAAGAGGGTAAAGACCCATCGGATCCAGATTCATATAGGTCCACTTCAATCCTAAATCATGATTATAAAGTATTTATGTCCATAATGGCTAAAAGAATGATCCATAATGGCTAAAAGAATGACAGAGGTGATGCCAAAATCAATACATATGGATCAAGGCAGTTTTCTAGAGGGGTGGCAAACATTTGACATCATTAACAGGAACACTGATGATTCAGAGATAAGCAGAATGTAAGAAAATACCATTGTTGTTGGTGGGTCTTGATGCAGAGAAAGAATTTGACAGTGTAAGCTGGGACTTTATGACCAGGGAAATGGAAGCATTTGCATTCCCTGATAAAATTATATGGTTGATGAGGAGGATGTATGAGGTATCAGAGGCGAAAACTGAAGTGGGCAGGGTCCTCTGTGATAATTTCTGTTTGAGCAGAGGAACCAGACAGGACTGCCCTCTTTCCCTTTGTTATTTGCATTATATTTAGAGCCACTGGCAATGAAACTAAGGGACTCAGAAATTCAAGGATATAGTTGGTATGGTAGTCAAGAAAAGCTGGCTCTATTTGTAGATTATATTATTTTATACCTGATAAAACCAGAAAAGGACATTTCAGTGTTGTGGAACATTCTGAGGCAGTTTCAGATCTTTTCAGGATACAAAATTAATGAAGCTAAAACAAAGGAAATAGCTGTATGTTATGTACCCAGACACAAAGTTGTTCAGCAATATCCATATTTACGGGGAGATGATAAAATGAAGTACTTAGAAGTCTGGATTGCAAAGGATTCTGGTTTGGCAGCTAAGGATACGCGGGAAGAGACTAATCTTCATCATCATCATCTTCTTTCGGCTGTTTCTGTTAGGGGTCGCCACAGCAGATCATCTGTTTCCATTTCTTCCTGTCCTCTGCATCTTGCTCTGTCACACCAACCACCTGCATGTCCTCTCTCACCACATCCATAAACCTTATCTTAGGCCTTCCTCTTTTACTGTTACCTGGTAGCTTCATCCTTAGCATCTTTTTCCCAATATACATCTTTTTCCCAGCATCCCTCCTCAGCACATGTCCAAACCAATGTAATCTTGCCTCTCTGGCTTTGTCTCCAAACCTTCCAACCTGGGCTGACCCTCTAATATATTTATTCCCAATTCTGTCCACCCTCGTCACACCCAGTGCAAATCTTAACATCTTGAACTCTGTCACATCCAGTTCAAACTCCTGCCTTTTTGTCAGTGCCACTGTCTCCAACCCATATAATTTAGCTGGTCTCCCTCCCCTCTTGTAGACCTTCCATTTTACTCTTACTGGTACTCGTCTGTCACAAATCACTCCTGACACTCTTCTCCACCCACTCCATACTGCCTGCACTCTCTTCTTCACCTCTCTTCCACACTCACCATTATTCTGAACTATTGATCCCAAGTATTTAAACTCATCCACCTTTGCCACCTCTACTCCTTGCATCCTCACCATTCCTCTATCCTCCCTCTCATTCATATATTCTGTCTTAGTCCTGCTGTCCTTCATTCCTCTTCTCTCTAGAGCATATCTCCATCTCTCCAGGGTCTCCTCCACCTGTTCCCTACTCTCACTACAGATCACAATGTCATCTGCAAACATCATAGTCCAGGGGGACTCCTGTCTGATCTTGTCTGTCAAACTGTCCATCACCATTGCATATAAGAAAGGGCTTAGAGCTGATCCTTGATGTAACCCCACCTCCACCTTAAATGCATCTGTCACTCCCACCGCAGACCTCATCGCTGTCACACTACCCTCATACATATCCTGTACCACTCTTACATACTTTTCTATATATAGTATTTGCAACTACAATTATGTCAGTATAGTTTGTGATGTATAATGTCTGCAACTAAAATGATGTCAATATGGTTTGTTTTCATTTATATAACTGTATGATTGCCTATGTCATACATGATAATTTAATAAAGATGTTTCTTGTTAAAAAAAAAAAAGTTGCATTAAGGAAGCTGGGGGACCTACAAGTTGACCATCTTTGCTCCAGGTGAGATTATAAGAAGCTATATAACAGCAGCATGATTCACACTGTAAAGATACCCCCTTCTAGGGTTCATCTGCTTTACCAGTTTCAACTCGACAAAGGTTCAACCAAAGAAAGGCAAGCAGATGAACCTTCAATTCAATAAGACTTTTTGAAAAGGTGTGTTTTGTGAGGGGGGCAAGTTCCCTGCACCTCCACGTAATGGGCAAACCTCCCCACACACTTCAAAACATATTTGAACTTCCTATTCACACAACCATAAAAGAGAAACTTGTAAGGAAATGGAAACAGCTTGTAAGTGCACTGTTTAATCTGCTATCTAACATTTTACATTGCTGCATATCTACTCCGTTGCTTTTTCCTGCATCTACAACTTTGCTCATGATAGAAAACAGGTGATTTGTATTTATTTTGCTTGCATGGTGTAGTGGTACATTTCTCTGTCTATGGTGTACAGGGTCCTGGGTTCAAGACTTGACAGGACTTATACATTTGTTGCAAGGCAGAACAGTTGCTGCTGGAGACAGAGAGATGGGCAATATTTCAAAGATGTCCCTATTTTAACCTACACTCAGGCACTGTACGAGCACATCCACTAGTGCATGAGTCGTACCATCCTAAATAGAACCAAGACACTCTCCTCCAAAAAAAGAAAGCCAATCTGGTGGTTCCCTGCTATAAACAAACTATACAACAGAAGAAAGAAACTGTTGCAGAAAAGAGGAAAATCCCAGGATGCAAAAAACTCCCTTACTAGCCTCAGTAAGAAGCCGAGATCCATCATAAAATCCTCCAAAGCTAGTTATGAAAATAAAATTGTCAAAGATTCCAAAGACAACCACAAGGCATTCTATAGTTATGTCAAGAATCTAAATGGCAATGCTCAGATATGCTCTGAGCTACAATAGAATGGCATTAAATATACTGATCCCAAGGATATTACCAATATCCTGGCAGATCGATTTAGTGCCAACTTCACCCCTCTCTCACCCCCCCAAAGGGCGCATCTCAATACCAAAAGATTGCCAAATTCTGATAATCACGGCCACACAGGTAGAAACCACACTCTCCAAAGTTAAGAGTACAGCATCCATGGGACCAAATTACATCCTGGGCTGTGTACTACATGAACTACAAAATGAACTGGCACCTCACCCAAGTGGCTTACTGACAGAACCCAGACTGTAAAAGTAGCTGACTCCAAATCCACCTCCATACAAGTGACAAGTGGAGTACCTCAGGGTTCAGTCGTGGGACTGCTCTTGTTTGGCATCTACTTCTCTGATGTACAGGCCAACACTAAGAGACTCTGGCTAACAAAGTTTGCAGATGACTGCAAACTGGGAGCCATTACTGAATCTCCAAATGATGTGGATATTCTACAAAAGGGCCTTACAGAAACAGATGCTTGGTGCCAGAGCCATGGGCTCAAGCTTAATGCCAAGAAATGTACAGTTATCCCCTTTGGGAAAAAACATGTACCCATGAATTACCACATAGGTGGCAGAACACTAAACACCGAAAAGTGTGATGAGAGACTTAGGGACACAGGTGGACAGTGGTCTCACCTTCGATAACCACATTGCCAGAACAGTCTGGAAATCCTTCTATGTGGCACACCTCATCACTAAGGGCTTTTCATCCAGACAAAAGGAGGTCATTATCCCACTCTACTCATCCCTCATTAGACCCATTATAGAGTACAATGCCCCGTTTAGTATGTACCTCACAAGACATCTGCAACAGCTGGAAAGGCCGCAAAAATGCCTCACTAAAAGAATCACAGGCGTAAAGCAGATGCCCTATGCTGCCCGTCTAAAAAAACTCCAGCTATACTGTGTGGCATATCATCTACTCAGAGGGAACCCTGAGCTGTTGGACATACTCCACTTAAAGAAATCCCAATCCCTCACAGCCACACGATCCAGGGCTCTAAACCTTGTCATCACAATGAACAAATCATGCTGGAGGAATAGGTTCCTGACCCAGAGACTCCCCATACTCTGGAATAGACTACCCATACATGTAAAGCAGAGCGCCTCCTTGGCCTTCTTCAAAAGGAACCTTGAAGATTGGATGGGAGATAGGAAATTCACCCCAGGGATCACGTCAGTTGCCCTGCTAGACAGGGGTCCAGGGAAGTAAATATTCTGGGAAGAAATATCCAGGGAATTGTTATGGCTAGGCTTGTATAGGCCCTAGGGCCGATAGCCTAGTACCAATCTATGAATCTATGAATTTATTGTGGCTCACATATAGTAAGTCAAAATACACTGCTGCCAAATGCATTTTATTTAAATAAGGATGATCGAATAAAATGTGGTTTGAAACAAATGTAAGTGCAATATTCATACAGGATCACTGCAAACCAGAGAGAAGGGAATTTTCCCTTCTCTCTGGTATTCTGTGATGTTGGAGTTGGTATATTTAAGTTTAACAGGGTTGTTGGGTCAGGGGGCTTGCACTTTTGTGAAGTGTCTTAGCTCTATGATTCCATTGCTAACTAAATTTGGTGTGACAGTGGACATCGAATAAAGTGCGATTTGAAAAATTTCCATAAACCCATTTATTTATTTATTTTTATTTATTTGCAGTTTGTTAACCAGGAAAGTCCACTGGGCCTAGATGAGCCCATTTTCAATGGAGGCCCGGGGAGAAAAGCTCCAAAAAACAGTATTTGCACTATCTACAATAAAAGCTCAAATACAGTATTTTCAATATTTACAATACTAAACGAAGCAAAAAAATTCAAGCAATAGCTAATATATAAGAGGACAATAAAATCGAACAATTAAACTGGAAATATATATACAATTTTTTTTTTTGTAGGTTGGATTTCAGATAGGAAGGGATAAAAGGGGTAAAAATGGAACCTAAATGCTGACAGAACAGTAACTAAGTTAATGAACTACAGGGCTGGCAAAACTAAGATGCCTGTTGTTCTGCAGAACAGAACTACAGAACCAGCTCTCTTAAAAGCCTGCATGTTTTGTCAATACCTACTGAACCACACTGTAAATCAGGACTACCCAAGGCTTGATTCAGGCTGATGTTTAAAGATGTGCAGCAGCCTTTTAAATACCTGAGCATATAGTGCACAGGGAGACAGGAAGTCCTCATATACTTACCTACTGGAACTTCTCCAGAATCGGAAGACATACTACTATCAAGAAAGGCTAACCTTCATATGATAAACAACTGAAGAACATGGAGAGTAACATTTGCCTGTAACAAGCACGTTTATCAAAATTTTATAGATGTGATCACCAAGTCTTACAAAGTAAAAAGACCATCTTACATCTTCATTAAGACTTAGCTAAGCAAGGTGTCTTGTATATGTATTTCATTTTTTTAATATAGTAGCTCATGAGTGCATCATATTTTCTGTTTGTTGTTCCAAGTCAAAGTAAATAAATACAAATCAAATGGCTACAGTCTGCTCTGTATGCCACTAGTATGCAGGGTAGTGTCACAGTCTCTAAAGATGTGCGTATTTTTTTCCAGTGCTAGAGTAACACAGTCATTATTTCCAAGCAAATCAGTTTAGCAACTTTATTTAAATATAGATACACCTCCTGCTTCCTGCTCTACCTGAAGCTCAACTTCACTTTACTTCTCTCTCCTATTCCTCTTTATATTCTCCTCTATTACTTGCCTCTTTCCCAACTCCTTACTAAGACCCTATTTTAATAATTTCCCTCTTCCTTCTTGTTATTCTCCTTCAATGAAAAAAAAATAAATAAATTGATTCATACTCGAAAATAAGGGATTTGGTATTTTATCTGTATTTTATCTTATCTAACTTTAATGGATCTGTCACTGAAGTTAAATGCTTTGTAACTGTAATTTGTTTTTAATTTTGTCTGTTCTTTGTGGAGCTTTTCTCCCTGGGCCTCTACTGAAAATGGACATATATCCAGCTAGACTAGCCCAGTCAACAAATGTTAAATAAATAAAATAAAAATAAAATAAAAAATATAATGCAAATTTTTAATATTTCCAGTATGTATTGTCAACCAAATCAGCATCCTAATATGTGCTCACAAGCACTTGTTTAGTAGAAAAGGAAGAGAAAGAAAAAGATACTAAAATGTTGTCAAAGCCTGCACTCCTAATGCTCTCTAATGCTAGAGACTTATGATGTGTTCTGTACCTGTAAAACAAAAATCACGTAATACAGCTAATACCAAATACTGTTCGGTACTACTGGTATTGTGAATTGAGTTCAGGTTTGTGACTTCTTAAAATGTTTTAGTACTTTACAATGTTCAATCATAAACTCTTGAGTTCAGGTTTGTAATTTTTTAACCCTTTTATAGTACTTTACAACATTCTATCATAAACTCATACCATACCAGGCTGTACAGAGGGAAATGCATACACGGAATACAGTCAATGGACACGTGTACTGCTCTGCATCAATAACTTTCAGAAGTACAGACTAAACTTGATTAGCTCCTTTAATAGCAAGTCATTAGTAGTATATACAAACTGATACAATACAAACAATGTCCTTGCCGCACATCTTATTAAAAAGTAAGCTGTTATTGTGAAGGACGCAACTAATAGGTAATCATAGCACTTTAGAAAGTTTAATCAGACTCTTGAGTTCGGGTTTGGTTGGGGGATTGGAATAATGGTTAATGAATGTATTTACACTGGAGTCACAAGGTACAGTGTTTCATTCTCACCTTTAAAGTGAAATACCAGACCATAAATCAGAGTTAATGATACTTTATTTATATCCATACTTAACCTGTGGGTGTGTGTGCACATTTGTGCATATGTATGTACGTATGGATATTAATAAATTTATAAGATGGACATGAAAAAATGAAGATTCATAATACTGATTAGCTCTACCACATCTTAGCTATACACAGGTAAAAGTAAGCCCCCATCCAACACTGTCTGCATCAGAAAAAAATTAATGGAAATCTATAGAAAGTACAGATGTATAAGTAAACCTGCTGTTCGAATTATCATTGCTATTGTAGCCTTAGCTGCATGAGTTATATCCTAAATAGGATATAACAGCCGCCCAGCTTTTAAATATTCAGGGCACCTTCCACACACCCAAATCGTCAGTCAGTTCGAGCTGATCTGACTAAAAAGACAGGTTTGAGCGCAATGCCCTTCAGAGCTTTCATGCCAAGAGAGATAGGGAAGCTTATCCCTGAAAGGACCCTGAAATGCTAGGAAAAACAAAAAATAAATATCCACATCCTGGAAAAAAAAAAACAACACACCAAAAAATAAAGGTGATGGAGGGAGGGAGCAGCTACCACAGCAGTGATCATTCAAACATATACTGTTATGGTAATTTTACTTACACAACTGTACTGTGTTCATCATACTGATCACTGCTGCAGTAGCCTTAGCTATTTGGGTAGATTTTCCTAGCTAACTACATTTGGGAGGTGGAAGGAAAAGAGTCCAGAAACCCCTAGAGAATGCTCCTAGCAAAGCTTGATCTGGACATGGAGAAGGACTCAAGCTATTAGTGCACTGTAAAGGTATGCACAGTGGAGCAGCTTTTAGAATACTTCTCGAATCTTACCCTTTCCCAAAAGCCATAGATGAAGCCAAGGTGCTAGTAGAGTGGCCCTTGACCCTGCCTGGAATAGTTTTGTTGTGGTAAGTATAACAAAAGGTAATAGTATTAGACAACCATTTGGAAATAGTCTGCTTTGACACAGGTTGTCCCTTCTTCTTACCTTCATAAGAGATGAACAACTGAGCCAATACTCTAAAAGATTTAGTTCTGTCAAGATAGTACCTGAGTTGTCCGGAGACATCCAAGGTATCAAGTATCTTTTCTCCCTCATTTTTTGGTTCCGGAAAGAAAATGGGGGGAGGGATAGTTTGGCTTAAAGTAAACTTGGGTACCATTTTATGCATAAAAGAAGGAGTAGTCCTCAAAGAAACCCTCTCTCTGTGGAAAATGAAATTTGACTCACCATAAGTAAAACTGTTTCCATGTTAAAAAGGTCAACTCAGCCAGGTTAACTAGTTGAAATGGAGTAAGTGTTAGCTTCTCTAACACAAAACTGAAATCCCACAGAGGGGTCACAGGGTATCATGGAGGCCTTTTATACAAAACTCTTTTCAAAAACCGTTTAACATGAGAATGCATTGAAAGAGGAGGACTGACGGGCAGACATGCTGAAATGGCTGATAAATGTACCATGGTAGAGGAACAAGAAAGGCCATAGATAGTAACTCACGCAAATATCACAAAAACAGAAAACAAGTAGCCTGAATGGGTCCTGGTTATGTTTTTGGCACCAACTAAAAAACCTTTTTCCATTTACTAATATATGATTTTCTAGTAGCAGGCTTTCTTGCCTCCATCAGTACCTGCTGCATGTCCTCAGTAAACAGGGTGCTTAAAAGAAATTAAGATCCTATCACCTAGGCAGTCAGCTTAATTTGATTGAGGCTGGGGTGTATCAAACCCCCCTGCTCTTGTGTGAGTAGATCCAGTCTGTGAGGAAGCTTGTGGTAATTGCCCCTGGTTATTTCCAAAAGAAGAGAAATCATGGCTGCCTGGCCAGAAGGCGTTCACCACTATGATCTTGAGGGATTCCTTCTGAATTATAGGTTCATAGGTGTGTGCTAGATTAATGGCCACTAGGACCTTTTTATGCCTAGCCATGCATCCCAAATATCTGACAAGTTCTGGTACTATTGATAAGTGTAAGCAGGGGTTTGGGAGATGAAACATTTACAAGCAGAGGCCTGGGACAAGAACCATTTACAGTCGACCTGTGTCCATTAAAACCATAGGTGCCAAACCAGGGATGAATTTCCAGTTCCCTTTCCAATTGTCCAGGTTACACTTGAACTGGGTTGGAGAGGAAATGAAAGTTATATACTTATCATATAGAGCCATGTTGTCTGAATTTTGTCCAGTTTAACATATGCGTTGTCAGATCCAACGGGATAGAAACTTGGCACTGCCTTTGAAGCCTTTACAGTACCAGGGCTCTGAGACACCTCCCCTACTCATAATTCCCTGCACTCTACTCTAGCACCTTACATTGAGTTTACCCCCTTGGAATAACCAATCATATTAGATGCACGAAAAAACAACATAAGAGTATAGGCCAATCAACCAAATAGGAAAAAAAATGAGACAGTTAACAGGACTGTACACAGAGAGTGTACAAAGTTATTGCCACTTATTATCTTGAAACTACAGATGTCAATTTGGAAGGAGGGAGGAGGGAAGTTGAAGTGGATGAAAATCACACAACATGGATCTATCATTATGGTAAGTACATAACTTTCATACCCAGTGTTGCCTGATAATTCAGTATATGGGACAGAATCCCAAGCTGTCTTTCTTGGTGGTTTTAAGGAAGGATATTCCTGAATTTCCTGAATATGGTGGAACCAAAAGAAGAGTGTGATCTGGATTGTACAGCCAGCTTATAAAGAGACAGAAAGGTATGGACTGTTGACCAATTTGCTGCATCCTCTTTGCAAAGGCCATTGAGGTAGCTACTGCTCTAGATGACTGATCCTTTGTTAGGTTAGTAATGTCAAACTGTTATTATAGACAAATGAAATGCAATCTGACAACCACTGTGGTCGTATCACTTTAGGCACTGCCTTCTCATTTTTTGTTTTGAAAAAGTGACAAATAAGTGCTCAGATTCTCCAAATTGTTCCATTCTATGGAGGTAAAACCTGAGTTGACGATGAACATCCAACATATGTAAAGCATATTCACATTTGTTTGAGAATTGTGGAAAAATACTGGTAAATCTATAGAATGATTCAAATTTGCTTCAGGAGAAAGGATGGGCAAGTTCTCAGTGAAAGTCTATCTTTATGGAAGATGAGATATGGAGATTTACATGAAATTGCCTGCAGTTTTGACATCCTTCTGCTTCAGTTGGGCTGATGCTCGGTGCACTCACAGTGGACAGCACAGAGAGAACCCCAAGCTGTATATGCTTCTCAAGGAACGTCCATATCATCCTATTGACATCTGGCTCCATGAAGCTCCAAGATGACCTTGTGGATGATGGCACCAAAGATGGATGAAAATAGTGTTTTTCTTGCAGAACAGGGGAATGCAATCTCAGGCTGACTGGTTCTGGTAAGAAACGGGACTGAGGAGAAGCAGACAGGTGCTGAGATGCAGTCTTTTCCAATGTGAGAGCAGTCTTCAGATGGGTGACAGACTGGTACTGTCGGATCTGGTGATCTTTTGTGGGAAATCTCTGTCTTTTCCAAAGAAGCTTTTCTTTTTTCCTTATCTTATCCCCTGTCTTTTGATTTACCTCTGAAGAGGATGAACCTGTCTGTGGGGAGAGTAAGCTTTTAACTATAAGCTTCTCCTCCTTACTTGTAAAGCCCTGAAACTGAAAGCTTTACATAACTGTCAGTTTAAATTCAAATGGGCAAAACCCAAACAGTAAACACACATAAGGTGAGAGTCTTAAGGGGGCAATTTCTGCCTGGGATGACTACATTTTTTAAAGCTCTGTGAATCCAACATTCTTATTCCAAATACACTCCTTTTAAGGGGGGTTAAGAGCAGAAATCCTAATAAACTATCTTAATATCTGAAGAGAAAAGATACAGCAAACCACCCAATATTAATTACGACTAATATAATAACAGTACAAGAGTAACACTGCAAATAACTAACTACCTAATACTAAATCTACACTAGCCTAGTAGCTACCTATGAACCTATATTAACACTATTCAAGAAAAATCTTGATGACTGGATGGGTAATAGGAAATTCACCCCTGGGATCACTTATATGGTTCTGCTTGACAGGGGCACAGGAAAATAATTTTCTTGGGTGGCGAAAGCCAGGGTACCTTTTTGGCTAGGCTTGTATAGGCCCTAGGGCCAATAGCCTAGTACCTACCTATGAACCTACCTACCTATGAACTATCCCTAAGTAATAATAATTTTACTATAAAACTTATGGATAAAAGAAAGGTAAACTCTTAGTAAGGGGAGAATTCACAAATCAGAAAAAGGATATGATGACTCGAAGAAGAGCACCTGCACACATCTGAGAGCTTCAGGCGATAAACAAACTCTGAGGTGCTAGTACAGGAAAAAAGAAGTTATGTACCTACCATAACATTCCATGTTAGTTGTCTTCATCTCGCCTTTTTCTTGCTTGTTGGGATCGGCTCCGACTCGGCCATCTTCTATAGCTTGAGAGCTGTTTACTGGCTCGAGGCTACCCCTTATCCCATGATGCCTAGCGCTAGCTACCTAGATCTCATTTGTAATAGCTAACCCCAGACATATCAAGAATAATCTGACCAAACTCTTTAAATCAGTAGAGGAAGCAAACGAGAAAATACTCAGCTGGTGAAACGTAAATTCCTCTCGGTCCAATGGGACAGGGGGCTGGAGGGGCGGACGCAAGAAAGAAGGCGAGATGAAGACAACTAACATGGAACGTTATGGTAGGTACATAACATCTTTATGTTAAGTTGTCTGTCTCGCCTTTGTTTCTTGCTTGATGGGACAGCGTCCCTAGCACCTATGATCCTGGGTGGCTCATTGGAACAGACTCTTCAGAACAGTGGAACCAAAGTTAGCTCTATTCCTGGAGGCCATGTCTAACTTGTAATGAGAAATAAAGGTATGAGGATTTGCCCATGTGGCTGCGGTACAAATAGAGTCCATGGGTAACCTAGACTGGAAGTCTGCCAAAGTAGCTAAAGCCCTAGTAGAATGTCCTTTCGGTTTGACAGCCAATTCTTTGTTTCTTAGTTGATAAATGAAGGTGATAATGTGAGACAACCACCTAGACAGGGTCACTTTGGAAACTGGGAGACCTTGTTTACCCCAAGCATAGGAAAGGAAGAGTTGGTCCAACTTCCGTATATCCTTAGTTCTGTGCAGGTAAAAACGCAATTGTCTATGCACATCCAAAAGGTGTAACTTGTATTCTGCCTTGTTGGTTGTAGTTAGGGAAGAACACTGGAAGGTCTATGGATTGGTTTAGATTATTTTCTGAGCACACTTTAGGAAGGAAGGATGGATTAGTTCTCAGTGCTACCCTATCCTTGTGAAAAACTAAGTATGGAGAACGAACGCTTAGTGCTTGAAGTTCCAGTACACGTTTGGCTGAAGTAATAGCTACCAGAAAAAGAGTTTTCCAAGATAGAAACTTAAGGGAGCATGAAGCCGCAGGTTCAAAAGGGGGCATAATCAAGGAGGTTAATACCAAATTAAGGTCCCAAGGAGGAGGGGGATCTCTCACTGGGGGCCTAAGGAGAGTAGTCCCTCTAACAAAGGCTTTACACAGCTTATGAGACATGATATTTAGATTAGCAAAGCCAACATGATAGTTAGAAATGGCTGCTAGTTGAACCCTGATTGTGGAGAAGTGGACCCTGAGTGAAAAAGCTCAGTTAGGAATTCTAAGATCTCGTGAACTGGGGCTGAAAAGGGATCTATGTTCCTAGCTTCTGCCCTCATGAACTGGGGCTGAAAAGGGAACTATGTTCCTAGCTTCTGCCCAATAAGAGAAACGTTTCCATTTACTAGCATACATTTTCCTAGTAGCTGATTTGTGAGAGGATACAATAATATCACGCACAGCTGGGGAAATGCTGGGAAGCCTGGCTAGGTTTGGAATTGGACCAACCAAGCTGTGAGCCGGAGGGTCTGGAGGGATCGATGCAGCTCTTCTGATTGATGAATCAGCAGGTCTGGAATAGGATCCAGGGCTGCTCGAGGAGATGACGGTGCAGGAACGGAAACCAAATCTGTCGAAGCCAGTAAGGAGCAATGAGGATCATTTTGCAACCCAACAATATCGCTTTCTGTATGAGTTTGGGTATAAGAGGAAAGGGTGGGAAGGCATAAAGAAGTCCCTGAGGCCAACCGTGGACTAGAGCATCTCTGGGAGGATGACCGGAAAGCGGTAGAAGGGAGAAATAGTTGCTGCATTTGGTGTTGAAGAGGGTTGCAAACAGATCGCAGCAAGGCTGTCCCCATTTGCGGAAGATGAGATCCGCAACTACCTGATTCAGAGACCACTTGTGAGGCATGAAAATAGCTCTGCTGAGCCTGTCCGCTATGACGTTGGATTTCCCAGGGATATGCGTTGCAATCAGAAATCGTTGGGAGGAAATCGCCAACTGCCAGAGTCTGAGTGCTTCTCAACATAGGGAGTAGGACCTGGTTCCACCCTGCTTGTTGATGTACCACACTACTGACATGTTGTCTGTCTGAATTGCAATTGTCCCAGGAGGGAGTGAGCTCTGAAGTACTTGCAACGCTAGAAGCACGGCTCTCATCTCCAAGACATTTATGTGCAGATGGTACTCGTGAGGTTGCCATGTGCCTTGGACTGTCCTGCCCTGATAATGCCCCCCCACCCCATCAGTGAGGCATCCGTGGTCACTGTGGCAACCGGAGGGTGTTAGATGAATGGTCTGCCCAGAGACACTAGTGGGGAGACCATCCACCAGGAAAGGTGTCTTTTGCAAGTTTCTGTAATTATAATCATGTGGGACATGCGGAGTTGTTGAAAGGACCACTGTGTGAATAGAAGCCACTGCAGGATTCTCATGTGAAAGCGGGCTAGAGGAATCAGAATAATTGCTGCCGCCATAGAACCCAGAGTTTGAAGGACCAACCGGGATTGTACCTTTTTGCATTGCATGAGGATATGAACTTGCTGCCGAATTGTGGCCACCCTGTCCGGCGGTAGTCTTGCGGACATACGTCTTGTATCTAGATCTGCTCCTATATAGGTAATAGACTGACAGGGCAACAAGGCAGATTTTTTGAAGTTTATGGTAATGCCTAACTGGGCACAGATTGTGATTGTATAGTCCCTGGCTTGAAGAAGTTGATGCCTGGTAGTAGTAGTAAGGAGCCAGTCATCTAGATAAGGAAACACCTGGAATCCTTGACGTCTCAGGTGAGCCGTGACCACTGCCATACATTTGGTGAACACCCTGGGGGCTGTGGTGAGACCAAAGGGCAGAGCTCTGAACTGATAATGACTGGCTCCCAGCTGGAAGCGAAGGAATCTTTGGCCAAAGGCCCAAACAACAAAAACTATAACACTAATCTATCCAGAAAAACAAAAACTACAGTCAAAAATTCCCTGTTTTTTTTTTTTTTTTTTTAAATTAGGAAGCCTCTAACTTAAACGGCTACCTATAAATTAAAAGAGAGACTAAACTAAAAGAAAACGCTACAATAAGAAGGGGAAAAGGGGGGGAGGGGAAGAACTCTCTAACTTAAACGAGTTCTTAAGGAAAATTTAATTACACTAAAAAACTACAACAAACTAGTTAACAATAAGGTTGAAAGACTAAACTATCAAAATATATCCCCTGAATAGCTAGAGAAAGTATTAAACTAACTTACTACAGCCTGAGCCAGTAATAACGAACCTCGCAGCTGAAGCGGCAAACAAGATCTAGGTAGCTAGCGCTAGGCATCATGGGATAAGGGGTAGCCTCGAGTCAGTAAACATAGCACCCACAATGTGGCCAGTAATGACTCCTTCTGCAATTCATACGGAGTTACATGTACTGGTATCATATCTAAGTATGACTGTAAATTCTTTTTTATAAGGCCCATTGCTTCTACTACTGTTGGAACTGTCTGGGTATCTTTCTTCCACATTGCTCTCGTTTCTGCCTGCAAATCTTGGTATTTTATGACTTTGTGTCTCCCTGTACATAAGACACTGTAGTTTCAATCTTCAATGCTGCCTTTATCTTCTTTTTATGGACTACTATATCTGTTTTTCTCGCATCTGTTTTTTGAACTGTTGGTAATGTGTAATCCCATGTAATATAAACTTCATCATTTTCTATAATGCTTTGTGACTCATGTTTCCAGTGTTTTTCAGCTACTTCAATATTATAATGTTAGCGCAATCCCCAGTGTCTTGCCACATTATTATGCTTTTCTCCTGCCATTAGTATGTCACAACCAGCATCAAAGTGTGCGACTGTTTCCAGTTCTGTTTTACAAAACCTACATTTGTCTGTTTCTCCCACATGTTCAATGGATTTTGCAAACCAACATGTCTGGAGTCCACTGTCTTGGGCCGCCGATATTAACCTTTCGTCTTCTGGTTTAAATTCACCTCTATTTAACCATTCCTGTGTTCGATCCTGATCAACATGAGGTTGTTCTAAGAGTTTTCTATACTTGAAACTATATTTATGCATTTTCCACATTTCTTGCCTTCTCATCTGATCCTTCACTTTTTTGGCACATTCAGTTGCTGCCTGATTTTTATCTATTTCTGGCCTGATTTCCATTCCTACGTGACACAGATATGCTAAACTAAGCAGGGAAGTCATCTTAGACTTAATTCCCCTCATGTTTTAACAACACTCACTGGGTTTTGTGAGGTCAGCAGAAATGTATGCATTCCTACGATTCAGATCTATACATGAAATCAATTTCGAGGAGACCCATACCTCCTTCAGAATGAAGAATATAAAGTCTTGACATGCACTCATTTTTATAAATCATTTAAATAGCATGAAACATCCTTCTTGTTTTCCTGTCCAACCAATCCAACACCTTTTGGGGTCAGTCAATCACTTCAAAACTGTAAGTTAGGACAAAAAGAACAAATTGGATTACAACTTGGACTTTGTTCCTAGATGTCAATGCTGTTTTCAGTATTAATTTTTTATATTCCTTACTAAGTTTTATTCACATGTGTTCATGTTTTATTGTTGATCCTTCATCAAATCCCAAATATTATACACACCCTCTTGCTCAAGTTCTTTTATATCACATTCCCATCCCAAACTGATGTTTTCTTGGTGCTGCAGCTTTCCTGCTTTAAATGTTGCTTTTGCACATTTATCAAGACCAAATGACATTCTTATATCATCTAAAAAAGTTTTGACCACTTACAGTTGTGTTTCAGTTCCTCATTTGATGAAGTATACAGTTTTAAATCATCCACAAAAAGAAGATGAGAATTGTTCACACTTTGTGATTTTCTGGGAGTCAAACTGTAGCCATGACCAAATCTGTTAAGTAGACAGCTTAATGGATTAATGGCAAGACAAAAGAGCAGCGGTGACAAAGAGTCACACTGGAATATCCCCCATTTTACTTTTTGTCCCTGGAATAATAATTTGTCCTTTATCATGGCTTAACTGCAAAGTGGTTTGCCACTGTTTCATGGTTGCTGTAATGTAATCAATCAGCGTAGGGTGTATCTTATACATTTCTAAGCACTCTTTTATCCATGAATGTGGGATACTGTCAAATGCTTTTCTATAGTCTAGCCATGCCATACTTGGATTCTTCCCCTTTTTACAGTTTTCCATTATGACTTTATTTAACAATAAATAATCCTTTGTTCCATATGACTTCCTTTTGTTACCCTTTTGTTCTATTGCCACGATTGAGTTTTCTTCTAAATGACTAAACTCCGTTGACATCAATTCCAGTGTATAGTTTATATGTCGCTGGAAGGAAAGTTATTGGTCTATAGTTTTTAGGATAGCCTGCAGGTTTGCTGTTAAGTAGGAGGATTGTTTTTCCTGTTGTTAACAAGTCTGGTATCTGTTTGGGGTGCACATATAAATAGTTTTTATTCATGGCTAAATCTTCATATAAAGATATTAATACTTTTAACCAGAAGGTATGTTCCGCATCTCGGCCTGGTGTTTTCCAACTAGGAGCTTTTCTTAACTTTGTTTCAATCTCTCTGGCTGTTAGTTCATCCCATTTCATAACCTGCACATTTGAAGTTCTTATTCATTCTTTTATTTCTTCTTTACATTTAGCATCTTTGCAATGTTCTACAGCATCTTCATATATATTTTCTCCAAAATGCATCTATTTCTCCTTTTTTGGTGATGTTTCAATTACTTTTACCTTGTTTCCCAACTCTCTATAAAACTTTTGAGAGTCATCAATAAATTGCTTATTTTGTACTTTTCCTTTATATTTATCTGCATATTTTCTAACTTTTTCTGCTTGTGCTGATACTTTCAGTTTATTATTTACGATAGTGAATGATAGATTCTGATCTGTTCTGATACTATGCACTGCTTTTATCACATCTTTTTGAGTATTTTTGCTGATCTGTTCCCTCCTTCTATACTCTTCTAACAGTGGTGATTCTTGCCTTAATTGCTTTATATTTTTCTCTGTGCTATATTTCCATGATGGCATTTGATTTTCCCCTTCCTTTCCCTTGCTGCCCTTTGTTTTTGTGGTAAGACTTTATCTGTTATTAATTTAGCTGCACAGTAACATATCTTATTTACTTCTGCTATATTGCATGAATCTCTTTGAACAGTCCTAATTACTGTGTTCATTTGTTTTATCAAACTTCTAACTTTTTGGGATTTACTGACTTACTGTTGTCTATCTCTTTCATTGTTCTTAATGTGTCTGTCCATCTCTATTAAATATAGCAACTCTTCTCTTAGATCATTTTCCTCTAAACAAAAGGGCACATTCTTTGTTCTCCATTTCCTGCTGGCATTCTATAGAAAGCATAGGGCGGCCACGGTGGTGCAGCGGTTAGCGTTGCCGCCTCACAGCAAGAGGTTCTCCGGTTCAATTCTCAGCAGGGGTGCCTTCTGTGCGGAGTCTGCATGTCCTCCCTGTGGTCACGTGGGTTTCCTCCCACATCCCAAAGGCATGCAGTAGGTGGACTGGACACTCTAAATTGGCCCTAGGTGTGAGTGTGTGTGTGTGTGTGTGTGTGTGTGTGTGTGTGTGTGTGTGTGTGTGTGTGTGTGTGTGCCTTCTGTGGAAGGTTGGGTGCCAGGCTGGCAACTCGACACTGTAAAATTCCACTGCCAATCATGAGCGAACAGATGATCCGCTGTGGTGACCCTTAACTGAGAAAAGCCGAAAGAAGAAGATTCTATAGAAAGCATCTTCCTGTGCCACATTCTCTTTAGTTTCATCCAGTATCATCCGTTGATCTTTCATATGGGAACTCACTGTCCTATAGCTCCACAACATTGACTGCGTCAGAGTTACCACAGTTTTTCTGTTTCTTCCCTTGCTGTGCAACTCCAACTGAACTTTTGCACTGGTTTCCTATAGAAGGCTCCAAAGTATCTTAATATAGCAATTGATCAGATGTTTCTCACTCTACTGGTTTCTCCTTAATTTGGGGGATCCATTGCTCTATCCTGCTGTGATGTTATCAGAGTTAGATTTTCTACACTAAATCCTTCACGTCACAGGTAATCCATAACCTCAGTTTCTATTTCTTTAATTTCTCCATTACTAATCCTCCTTTCTACTTTTCCTCTTTGTTTTCTTATTTTTGTATTGTAAAATTTTGCATACCCAGATGCCTTTGTCTGTATTTCTCTTCAAATATCTTTGGTGCTGCTGTTTTGTATTAATTTTGGTTCATAGGTTAGTGTAACTGGGTTCATAGGTTAGTATTAGGCTAGCTGCCCTTGCGAGCCATTGTAAGCCTAGCCAATTATCCCTTGTGAGACTCAAACCCTGCACATTGTGTTTGTAAGGCAAACACCTTAACCATTAGGCCACCCTCCCAACCCCAGGCTTTCTCCTTTGCATAATATTGCACCATATTAAATCTTTTTTTCTTTACTATATCCATATTTCTTCTTCAGATGCCTGTTCCTCTTGTTTCTCCAACCCCAGGCTTTCTCCTTTGCATAAATATTGCACCATATTAAATCTTTTTTTCTTTACTATATCCATATTTCTTCTTCAGATGCCTGTTCCTCTTGTTTCTCCAACCCCAGGCTTTCTCCTTTGCATAAATATTGCACCATATTAAATCATTTTTTCTTTACTATATCCATATTTCTTCTTCAGATGCCTGTTCCTCTTCTTTCTCCTTACTTGGGGGACTCGTTGTTCCATCATGCTGTGATATAACCTATGTTAGACTTTCTACAGTAAATTCCTCAGTTGGCAGGTATTCCATAACTTCAACTTCTATTTTTTTTTTAACTTCTACTTTACTAATCTTGTGTTCTACATTCCCTCTTTGTGATCTTATTTTTTGTATTGTGAAATTTTCTGTATCTGGATGCCTTTGCCTATATTTCTCTTCAAATATTTTGTAACGATTAATCTGACTTTCTTCTTTGCATAAATATTGCACCATATCAGATCTCCCTTTCTTTTCCATGTCCATATTTCTTTTTTATATCTTTCAAAAATACCTAGATTTTGTTATTTTTATTTTCACACTTCCTCAATGGCTTCTTTTTCTGAATGGCCCAAGGTTTCTTGGTTTATATAATATTTTTCATAAATCTGTTGTAGTAATGAACACAGATTTTTATTTGAAGCTTATGACAGTTTTTCTTGTGCAAGTATTTTTCTTTCCTCTAATTTTTCTCTTAATCTTTTTGGTTATCTTCTGTCTGGAACTTTTGGGCTTTTTGCATAATAGTAACAATACATAATTTCTTTTTTATGCTTAATAGTCCACTCTATCATCCATATGACTCTTTTTTGGCCTATCAGTTTTTGTGATTTTTGTGGACTTCCTTCTATGACAGGGAGACCCCCCCCAGGCCTGGCCTAGTCACACTGTGGGAATGTTACTATGTCTTGAGGATTCTACACTGTCATTTTTTCCTGTCCTGGTACCAGTGCACCTATAAGGATTGGGCACTTTTTTATCCTGGGTTTTGTGCACCCAGCTGTCTTTTTTTATTTTTTAACCTACTTCTGTCCATGATATATGCTATATAAAACACAAGCTACGTATATATCAATGTCATCTTGGTGAGATTTTGTGAAAAACAGGGTCCACCTCATGAAGGTACTCTGTAAGACTTGAGGATGAATTCAGTTCCAGTAATACTACTGTACTTTGCTTGCTGATTTATCATCTCTCCGTTCTTCTGGCTCAGTATAGGTGACTCCATTAACAATAAGGTCTGCACACAACTGTGAATTGCTTTTGGTGTTGTGGACAAAACTAAAGAAAGTCTTGCATTTGTCCTTGTCCTGGGAGGACAAACTTATCTCACATTTGTCTTTTGTAGACTTTAATTGTCCTCTGAGTTGTTTGTTTAGTTTAATGACAGTGCTTTTATCCTGGCGGGTGCTACACTTCCTAATTTTTGCCATGATTTTTTTCTTTCTGTTATACAGTCTATTGATATTATGATTCCACCAGGTTGGCTTGTTTTTTAGTTAGTTCTGTACTTATTCCTGGTGGGTAAAGCTACTTCTATGCAGCCATTAAAATACTTGTATAGTGTTTCTGTCAATAGTTCCACATAGGCAGCAGTGTTCTCAGGGTCAGGGTTTATGGGAGTTTGAAATTTTGCCAGGTTATCACTTAATAGTAAGAAGCTGGAAGTTAGCCTTAGAGTATTTACTGAACATTCCAGAGTTAGCTGGCTTGCCGAGTTTTATTTTTCTTCAAATGGGACCATTTTGTGGTCTGACCTTACCACAGAGGACATTAAACTAGGGGGATGTGCAGCATTCTCCCATATTAGTGAGGACCAGACCCAATATGTTTTTGCCCTTGGTCAGAGTATTGACAATCTGGACCCGGGTGTTTGTGTTTACAAAATCCAGGATATATATGATTCCAAGTTAATAGTGGGGTAATTAAATTCGCCCATGAATATGGTATTGGATTGGATAGTGAGTGTTTCCAGTAAGCTTAAATACGTGTTATGGTTTTCCTGGGACATAGAGGGGACCTATAGCTTGAAAGAAAGTGGTTTGGGATTTTGCCTATGATGACTTGAACATGGAGGAACTCAAGTGCATTGTCTTACTTGACTGATGTAAATTGAGACACCTTCACCTATAGTCCCTGTCTGTAGTAGTTGGTCTACATGTGTGGAAGGCATTACAGCCTTGCCCTGCTGGTGTGTTCTCCATGGCTTTAAACCATGTCTCAATGCTTGCACAGATGTAAGCATTCTCTAGGAAGAGGAGACCTTGTAGGGAGTAGAGTTGTTTGTTTAGAATCCTAGCACTGAGCAGTAAATAATACCATTATATATATTTTTTTGTTTTGATTTGCTATGTTGGAAGTACTTTCAGTTTGGCATTGCCTTAAAAAGGCACTATGGGGGAGGACAATGTTTTAGTTAATATCTGAACGACTAGAGGGGAGAGGTACAGATCATCCATGGCAAAGCAGCATGAACTATTGACCATCTCCTTCCATGCTGACAAATATTGCAACCCTCTTAGAATGACACCAGAAACTGAGTTATTAAAGTCAGTCATCTTCTGTTCATACTGTGGCCTCATCTTTGGCGAAGGTAAAATGCTGCTCAATGCTAAGCTCATACTAGCCTGGGACACACATTCTAAGAGCTCCATGATGTCTCTCTTTCTATAGTCTATGGAGGTATGTCTCAGGTAATTTAAATCCACATGGACTGAATCATACTGGTACTGTAGCCGAATGACCTGAGTGTTTGCATAGTATGGTGGATCCTGGCCCCTGATAAGTAACTGACTGTAAATTTCTTCATACTCAGCCTAGTGAGAGGGACATCAGTGTGTCTCACAATAGAGTCTCCAATGACCAGAATGTTGGATTGTGTGGTAGCTTGCCTTATGGGCTTAGAAGTAAAGGCTCCATGAGAACTTGGCATAGCTCCTCATGGTCCCCTGCAGAGTTCCTAAGGCAGCAGAGAGCAGAAAAAGCGACTTTCTTGATTCTAAGTATTTTTAAGCATTTTTTATTGCTTTTTTCGACCTTTTGTGCATTTCGACCACTGTTTGTGCTTATATTATTGTTATTTTACCTGTTTTCTCTGTTTTTCTGAGCTTAATTTGTTGACTGCACTTCTTAGCTAAAATTTTGCTTATAAGTTAACAAACAGGCTAATACACTCAAGTGTACTAGCCTTTGATAGCATTTAGTCGAAAAACCAAGCATTTACTGTATTTTCTGTCTGTGTGTGTAAAAAAACTAAAAAAAACAAAAAAAAATACTTCTGCTTTCCTAACTTTCCTAGCTAGTTGTTCCAGTGATCAGATTTGCTGATCCCTGGGCTTTGTATTTGGTTCCTGTGTTCCTCCATTTTCTTGTGTGGCCAGAGGGAAGTTTCTTTACTCACCAGTGAGAGTGGGAGTACTAAGCTGCCTGCTTGTCCTCAGAGGAGTGGTTAGAGAGCGCAACTGGTAATTCATTGGCCATTTTGGGTCATTTCCTGTTTTTTCCTGCCCCCTGCTATAAAGCATGCTTTGGCGGCCTTTTCTGGCATTAGAGAACCTGGCATAGCTCCTTGTGGTCCCCTGCACAGTTCCTAAGGCAGTAGAGAGCAGAAAAAGCGACTTTCTTGATTCTAAGTATTTTTTAAGCATTTTTTATTGCTTTTTTTGACCTTTTGTGCATTTCGACCACTGTTTGTACTTATATTATTGTTATTTTACCTGTTTTCTCTGTTTTTCTGAGCTTAATTTGTTGACTGCACTTCTTAGCTAAAGTTTTGCTTATAAGTTATAACTTATAAAACAGAGAAAACAGGTAAAATAACAATAATATAAGCACAAACAGTGGTCGAAATGCACAAAAGGTCGAAAAAAGCAATAAAAAATGCTTAAAAAATACTTAGAATCAAGAAAGTCGCTTTTTCTGCTCTCTGCTGTCACCTTTTTAAAAAACAGATTAGAAATCATTTACAAAAACACTGGCTATGCCCTTGCTTGAATCCTGACTGATAACTGATACACTACCTGCTCTCATAGTTAACTCTGTATATCATTTGTATCTTCTTTATCACAAAGTTTGATTTCTTTTCTGTTTTGTGACTTTGTTAATTTGTATAGTCTCTAGTATGATAGGGGAGCTTTCCTCCTCAACCCTGTGTAGAAAATATACATGTATCAAGCTACACAAACCCAGTAATACTGTATATTCAATTTTACTTTACTTTTCTTTTGTCATTATGTTGTTTTCTTTTACTGTCTGATTGACTGTTATCTCTATTACCTGTATCTGTTTAAACTGTAAAGTTATAGTATGATAGTGGAGCTTTTCTCCTCGGGCCTCTGCTGAAAATGGACATGTATCCAGCCAGACTAGCCCAGTTAACAAATGTAAAATAAAATAAATAAATAAAATAAGTTAACAAACAGGCTAATACACTCAAGTGTACTAGCCTTTGATAGCATTTAGTCGTAAAACCAAGCATTTACTATATTTTCTGTCTGTGTGTGTAAAAAAAACTAAAAAAAAAAAATACTTCTGCTTTCCTAACTTTCCTAGCTAGTTGTTCCAGTGATCAGATTTGCTGATCCCTGGGCTTTGTATTTGGTTCCTGTTTTCCTCCATTTTCTTGTGTGGCCAGAGGGAAGTTTCTTTACTCACCAGTGAGAGTGGGGAGTACTGAGCTGCCTGTTTGTCCTCAGAGGAGTGGTTAGAGACAGCAACTGGTAATTCATTGGCCATTTTGGGTCATTTCCTGTTTTTTCCAGCCCCCTGCTATAAAGCACGCTTTGGCGGGCTTTTCTGGCATTAGAGAACCTGGCATAGCTCCTCGTGGTCCCCTGCACAGTTCCTAAGGCAGTAGAGAGCAGAAAAAGCGACTTTCTTGATTCTAAGTATTTTTTAAGCATTTTTTATTGCTTTTTTCGACCTTTTGTGCATTTCGACCACTGTTTGTGCTTATATTATTGTTATTTTACCTGTTTTCTCTGTTTTTCTGAGCTTAATTTGTTGACTGCACTTCTTAGCTAAAGTTTTGCTTATAAGTTAACAAACAGGCTAATACACTCAAGTGTACTAGCCTTTGATAGCATTTAGTCGTAAAACCAAGCATTTACTATATTTTCTGTCTGTGTGTGTAAAAAAAACTAAAAAAAAAAAATACTTCTGCTTTCCTAACTTTCCTAGCTAGTTGTTCCAGTGATCAGATTTGCTGATCCCTGGGCTTTGTCTTTGGTTCCTGTTTTCCTCCATTTCCTTGTGTGGCCAGAGGGAAGTTTCTTTACTCACCAGTGAGAGTGGGGAGTACTGAGCTGCCTGTTTGTCCTCAGAGGAGTGGTTAGAGACAGCAACTGGTAATTCATTGGCCATTTTGGGTCATTTCCTGTTTTTTCCAGCCCCCTGCTATAAAGCACGCTTTGGCGGCCTTTTCTGGCATTAGAGAACCTGGCATAGCTCCTCGTGGTCCCCTGCACAGTTCCTAAGGCAGTAGAGAGCAGAAAAAGCGACTTTCTTGATTCTAAGTATTTTTTATTGCTTTTTCGACCTTTTGTGCATTTCGACCACTGTTTGTACTTATATTATTCTTATATTACCTGTTTTCTCTGTTTTTCTGAGCTTAATTTGTTGACTGCACTTCTTAGCTAAAGTTTTGCTTATAAGTTAACAAACAGGCTAATACACTCAAGTGTACTAGCCTTTGATAGCATTTAGTCGAAAAACCAAGCATTTACTGTATTTTCTGTCTGTGTGTGTAAAAAAAACTAAAAAAAAAAAAATACTTCTGCTTTCCTAACTTTCCTAGCTAGTTGTTCCAGTGATCAGATTTGCTGATCCCTGGGCTTTGTCTTTGGTTCCTGTTTTCCTCCATTTTCTTGTGTGGCCAGAGGGAAGTTTCTTTACTCACCAGTGAGAGTGGGCGTACTGAGCTGCCTGTTTGTCCTCAGAGGAGTGGTTAGAGACAGCAACTGGTAATTCATTGGCCATTTTGGGTAATTTCCTGTTTTTTCCAGCCCCCTGCTATAAAGCATGCTTTAGCGCGATTTAGCGCGGAGTTGCCACAGGAGCACACAAGAGCAGCGGCGGTTAATCAAGGTTAAACTATTCGAGCTACCTAAAGTCCACTCTTCAAATTTTCCCTTAAAACAGCCTTCCCTGAACTGTACTGCTGATCTAACCAGCGCATTCTATATCTAAAAAGCTCAGCTCTACTTGATTCCTAAGTAGAATATTCTCTGTCTGTAAAGCCTAGCACTTGCTCCTAAAGTACTTTTTTACTTGATATAGCACTTTTATTATACATAGTACCCCACCAGCCAAAAACCCCATTCGATCACCCACATCCCCCGGTGTCTTTTAAAGTCCTTGTCTATTCCTTCTAGCATGTCGAGGGATCAGTTGCTAGTGTCCTCTCCTGCTCAGCTGGTGAATCTGGGAATATTGAGGCAATGTTACAATTGTCTCATGTACACGGACAACCCTCTCCTTCTCCCACAAAACACAAATACATGCGAGATGCAACTATATAGCCAAACTGGAGGCTGAGCTCTCTCAACATAGGACTGGTAAGACTAGACAGGAGGAGAAGGTAACCACACACACCACAAACCCAGTCTCACATAGTACTATCACAACTTCAAATCATACACATAAATACACAAAGACATATTCGGAGGCTCTGATCAAAAATCTACCAAAACAGCAGAGGCCACCAAAGCAGACGCCCAAACAACTGCCACCTCAGGACACAACACATGCAACACATAGACCACATAGTCAGTGTGCCAAACAGTCAAAGCCCTTAAGGCCAAACACAATGCCAGACACACTCGTCATTGGTGACTCCATAGTCAGACACGTCCCGCTCACCAGATTGAACAAGGAAAAGGTCACAGTAAGCTGCCTGTCGGGCGCTAGAATCCGCCCCATAACGCAAGCACTCAGGTCTCTCAACAGCAGGTACAAGTACGACTCTGTCATTGTCTACGCTGGTGTGAACGACCTGAGACGTACCTCCTTGGACTACATGAAAAGAGACATAGAGGAGCTCTCTGATTATGTAGCCCAGGCAGGTATGACCCTGACCTTGAGCAGTATCCTAGCTTCCCCAAGAATGATGCCACAATACAGAGACAAGATGATCAGCTTTAATAATTGGCTTAAACTCTGGTGTCATTCAAAGGGGATCCAATATCTGTCTGCCTGGGATGACATGCTGGAAAAGCCACGCTGCTTGAAGGGACGGCTTGCACCTGTCACCCTGGGCTTCCGGATATTGGCAAAGGCTCTTGCCACCCCATAGTGCCTTTTTAGGCAAGGCTCAAATTCTAAACCTACCACCCTAGAACACAAAAAGGAAAAACTAAGGGTAATGCTGCTCAATGCCAGAAGTCTCAACCTCAAGATGCACGCACTCGAGGCCCTTCTCAGTATGGAGAACATTGATGTCTGTGCTGTGACGGAAACCTGGTTCAAGGCTCCCGAGAGCACCCCGGCACTATCAGGCTTTACCTCTTATCATGCGTTCCGGCCCCAAAATCTGGACAACACCAAGAAAGGAGGGGGGGTGTCTATATTCATCAAGAACACCCACACCTCAAGGTTGGTGGCAACGCACGATGCATCGGAGACCATCCAGGTGCAACTAACCATAGGCAAGACTGCTCTGCAATTTGTAGCATGTTACAGGCCACTCTCTCAATCTCAGGAACCTCACATAGCTTTCCTGAAAACACTGGAGGGGATAAATGTATCTCCAAACACCATCATACTAGGTGATTTCAACTACCCGAATATAGACTGGAATCACTACTCTAGCCCCAACACTCTAGCCCAAAGGTTCCTAGAGTTCATAAACTCAAATGCCATGGAACAACTAGTCACAATTCCCACAAGAGGAGATAACATACTAGATCTCATCATCACGAACATGGGGTCACAAAGTTCAACACCGGAAGTATACCCTTCACTGGTGAGATCAGACCATAAACTAATCTCACTGGAAGTCCACATCCCGTCCCCACCTGAGATAAAAATGACCACAGTGAAGAACTTCTCAAAAGCCGAATTCACACTTCTAAAGGCTAGTGTGGTCTCTTTTATAGCCCCAGAGACTGCGGAAACCATTACTCAAGCCGCTGAATCACTTACAAATGCCTTCTACCAGCACCTACAGGACTGCATGGATCAGGCAATCCCAAACAAAACAAAGACCCTTTGTACCAAAGGCAAGCATCCAGTTTGGTGGACCCCAGCCATAAACAAGCTCTACAACAAAAGGAGGAAGCTACTACAAGATAGAGCAAAATCCTTAAAAGGGAAAACACCCTTGATCATTATAAGTAAAAAATTAAGATCTCTCATAAAATCATCCAAGGCAAATTTTGAGAGAAAAGTCGCCAAGGACTCAAAGGACAATCATAAGGCCTTCTTTAGCTATGTTAGAAACCTGGGAGGAAACTCCCAGATATGCTCAGAATTAGTTCAAAATGATGTAAAAATTACTGAACCTACAGACATTGACAACATACTGGCTGACAGGTTCAGTGCAAACTTCTCCCCCCCCAAAAGGTGAGATATCTATACCAGAGAATTATAGCCCCCCAAACATCTCAAACGCTCAGGTGAGAACTGCTCTCTACAAGGCAAAAATTACAGCATCCATGGGACCAGATGGTGTCCCCGGATGTGTGCTCCACGAACTCAATGAGGAATTAAACCCGCAGTTAGGGCAGCTGTTTAATCTTAGCCTCACCTCAGGATACGTGCCTAAGGAATGGCGTACGGCAACTGTGGTCCCACTTCACAAAGGAGGTGCCTCCACCGACCCGGGAAATTACCGTCCCATCAACTTGACAAGCTTGATCTGCAAAGCTATGGAGAGGATCATAATGGAACTCATAAATAAAGACATAGGAGACTTGCAGACTTTGGATCCGACCCAGTTTGGCTTTGTCAAGGGCAGATCATGCCTTTTAAACCTGGTGGACTTTTTCGAAACAGTCACCAAGGCCATTGATGAGGGAAAGGCAGTCCACACAGCCTACCTCGACCTGGCAAAAGCTTTCGACACAATACCCCACTCAGGTATCATTGAAAAACTCATCAGCTTAAATGTAAACCCATACGTCACAAGATGGGTTGCAAATTGGCTAAGTGACAGAACCCACAGGGTCAGAGTTGCTGGCGCCATGTCAGACTCAAAGCCTGTCACAAGTGGTGTCCCACAGGGCTCAGTCCTGGGCCCTCTCCTGTTCGGCATCTACTTTTCAGAAGTACAAGCAAACACAGGAGGATTATGGCTGACAAAATTTGCAGATGACTGCAAATTGGGCGCCATAGTTGAGAACACATCTGACACAGATATCCTTCAGAAGGGTCTTATAGAAACGGAAAACTGGTGCCAGAACCATGGCCTAAAGTTAAATGCCAAAAAATGCATAGTCATACCCTTCGGGAAAAACAAGGTTACCCCTAGCTACCATATAGGCGGCAACCCACTAAGCACAGAAGAGGTTATCAGGGATCTGGGTACCCAGGTTGACAGTAACCTTTCATTTGATACTCACGTTGCCAAAGTAGTTAGGAAGCCTTCTACATTGCCCACCTGATCATGAAGGGATTCGCATCTAGATCAAGGGAAGTCATCGTCCCCTGTACTCATCACTCATCAGGCCAATGATTGAGTACAATGCCCCATTCGGAATGTATCTGACACGACACCTGCAGCAACTGGAAAGGCCCCAAAAGTTCCTCACCAAAAGGATAAAGGGTCTCAAAAATATGTCCTATGCTGCCCGACTGAAGGAACTTCAGCTCTACTCAGTCGCTTACCGTCTGCTCAGAGGTGACCTGTGCCTGACATACAAGGCCATGTCAAACCCAGAACTGATGAACATGCTTCACCTCAAAAAATCTAGATCCCTCAGAACTACAAGGGCGGGAGACTTAAACCTTGACACGGTTATTAATAGGACGTGCTGGAGGGACAGATTCATCACACAGAGACTCCCTATGCTGTGGAACAAAATCCCGGTACATGTGAGGCAGAGCACCTCGCTGGTTTTGTTCAAGAGAAATCTTGACCAATGGATGGGAGATCGCAGATATACCCCAGGGATTATCTCAGTGTCACTGCTTGACAGAGGCACAGCAAAATAATGGGCATAGTATCCTCCAAACAAAAGGGGTGGCGAAAGCCACAAAACTCTGGCTAGGCTTATAAATGTCCTTGGGCAGATAGCCTAGTATGAACCTATGACCCTATGAACCTGTATGTGTTTATGTGGTTGTTGTTTTGAAAAAGTGCATTTGGGGCTGCTGAGAGCATTTGTTACATGTACTTAACCTAGGAGGTCTTTGGGGTTTAGGAAGGTTACATTTAAGTGTCTCAGCATATACGGGTCAGTGTATGCCTACTTTTTACTGTGTATGATGGGTGCAGCTTGTATACTACTGACAACCTGATTTACATTATTATTGCTTTTATGTGAAAGCTTTGCCTCCAGTGACATTGTGAAAATACATCTCTCACATAGTTTATCAGTTTGCTTGTGAATTAGCTGGTTGTCAGCAAACATGAGGCAATTTCTGCTCTACCTCAGGATGCCCATATCCACCAAGCTGGTAACAGAGATAGTGGGAAAGTACATATCTATGGCAAGAGGCCCTTTTTCATTGATGAGATGGTTGTGGTGAGAATATAAAGTAATGTCAGCAGTATCTGGTTTGAAACTCTGGGGGCAGTGCTTGTCACTGCAAACTAGTTACCCAGTGTGTAACTAGGTACTCATGAAATTTCAAGGGTGCTTTTACAGGAAAAATGTCAGCTCAAGCTATCTGCATCTATACAAGGCACTGCCAAACACTTGGGGGGAAACAACTAAAGTAGACCCTAATGATTTAAGGACAAAGTATTTAGGGAGATATTCTGAAGTTAAGTTAGACAGCAGCTAATTATGTGATACTGAAAAGAAAGAAAGAATTAGCTTTGTCAAGAATGATGAAAAGTGGGGATTCACCTAATTTACTCCCTGACTACTACTAGTGCTGGTCTCACCACAACTTCACACTGCTGAAATACTATGGCTCTGTTTCTTCTCTTACCAGAAGCAAAGCAGTAGCACCAATCCCAAGATGAGAAGTAGGCCACAGGCTCTTTGGTGATCAACAGTCTTGTCCCAGATAATAAAGGGGTCTGTAGGCTTGTTGTTGCCTTTTTCTGGTAGATAACTTGAATAGCAACCAGATCAATCAGGAAGGTCACACACAGACATTCACTGTCTGATCAGAGACAGTCAGGAATCAATGCCCTCTGTTCCTTCTCTCACCAGGAGCAAAATATATACACAAATTCCATGCTGGCATCAATGAAGCAGTTATCAGGAATTCTGGTGATCAGCGGTTTCAAGGAAATAATGTGCCTATGCTCCTTCTCTCACCAGGAGAAAAACAGAAGCACTAATCCCAAGATGACTACTGAGAGGCAGAATGTGGGCTCTCCGATAATCAGTGTTTTGGACCAGATGTTGCAGATTTTACAATTAAAATGGAACAACACGCAATTCAGAAAACTACCCAAACCACATCTCAGGGAAACCTGGTTCTGCCCCTGTATTACATGACAATTGCCTTCCACATTCTTCTTGTTTCCACTTGTTGCACTACTCACATTAGCAGCAAGTGTAAACTGTTCATACTGTATGTACTGCTATGCAAATATAGCATTTATAGTCATATTATTTCCAGCTGATTTTGTAGCTGTCTAATTATATCTCAATTCTGCAATGCCACTTAACTGCAAACTGCCAACTTCCTTTTGAATGTCCATGATTGTAAAAAGGATACTCTATGTCTATCTCTTTGTAGCAACTACTTACTATGTGTTAATTTGTGAAGCTTTTCTCCCTGGCATCCACTGAAAAAGGACCTGGTCCAGTTGGATTTTCCTGGTTAACAAATGTAAAATAAAATTAAAATAAATTAATAAATAAAACTGGTTTAATATCCTAGGAAATGCAGTGTGCACTAAACAGTTAGATATCAAAGAGGGGCCAATTCAAGCTTTAGCAATCTAAGGGGAGAACCACTAATTTTAAATGAGCAAGATAGACTGGATGGGGGTGGAAACTTAGTAATCTGTCTCTGTGAAATACAGTGGGATGGCCAATAATTTTGTGCTTACTGACAAAAACCAGTGAAAGTGGGGAAGGAAGGAAATATGTGGTTAAATTACAATAAGGAGCGGGCAACTAAAGAGATATATGATTTTAAAACACAACAGCAACAGGGTGGGAGTGTGGGGAAAATTTTAATTTCTGTGTGACTCACAAGAGACACAGTTATGGTGTCTTTCCTAGTTTAAATATAAATATCTTCAGAAGTACCTTGGATATCACGGGAAAGGGTGCAAAAGCATACAGGAACATAGATGGCCATGGAAAAGAAAAGGCATCTGTCTTTCAAGCCTTTTTGCATGGAGTTCTGGATAAGAATCTTGCCAGTTGATTGTTCAGACAGGATTCAAATAGGTCTCCTTGAAAAACTCCCTATAGATAGATCAAATCTTGGAAGACTTCCTGATACAGTTTCTATTCATGAGGGTCTGCCCCTGTCCTGCTCAGCTTGTCTGTCACACAGTTTTGTTTTGATGTAATGTAGGATGCCTGTGGAGTGAGAATGTGCTGTGAAACTATATCCCAAGCTAACATGGCTGGTCTGCAGAGGGTTATGACCTTGGTCCACCTTGCTTTATGTATCACATGACCATGGTATTGTCTGTAACAACTTGAGGAGGTCCCAGGGGACCAAAGATGATTTAGAGAATACAGTGCCTTGATCAGGGCAGGCATTTATTTTATGCTTCTGTGCTTGCATCTGTCCTGGATGCCCAACACATCTTGCACTTTTATCCCTCCTGAAACTGAGAAACGCAAAGTTTGAGGCATCTGTGGTGACTGATTGCTTTGGGAGGAAGGGGAGACCTGGATTTAAGGATACTTGCTGTCTCCACCAGGTGATTTCTCTTCTGACAACCCCCAACACTAAGATTTTAAAAGACAAACAATGTTGGTGCTGGGACCAAAAAGACTTCAGATACCATTATATTTTTCTCAGGTGGAGTTTTGCCAGGACTATCAGTCTATATTAAAATCAAACTCACATCCAGACTAGTTAAAGTTTATGAACCACCATGTGCAACTCACCATAAACAGAGTCTCGTGCCATACCCTTGCAACTTATTGGCCCCCTCCATTTCCCAGGCAACACATAGTACCTATCTCAATAAATTAGAGTCCCTCATCATACAACCCAATACGATATTCATGGGGGGATCTCGACTATCCCTCTACAAATTGGGAATCCTGCATCACTTCTAATGCAATTCCTAAACTTTGTTAATACCAACATCCTGTAAAAGTGGATCCATTCTCCTACCAGGTGTACAAACATCCTTCACCTTGTACTCGCAAACATTGGAGGCCGATGTTCCCCACCCAATAAAATGTATTTTCTTGTCAGATCTGACCATAAGGCAGTATTGCTTGAAATATAAATAAAATCTGGGGATCCAGAGAAACCAAAAAACTTTAGGAACTATTCCAAAGCTATTCTCTCTTTACTAAGTGACACCTTGGCTAAATTCCAAGCAGTCCCAAACCTAGTAAATACCATAGCATATGCTGAAATATTTACAAAATCTCTGTACAGCCATACTGATAGCTGTGCAGACTGAGTTGTACCCACTGGTATTAAAGACAAACTCAAAAGACAAGCCACTCTGGTGGAATCACAATATCAATCAGTTATACAACAAAAGGAAAAAATCTTGACCAAGTGTAGGAAGAAGAAAGCTATACATACTAAAAGCCTCCTAACCATCTAAACAGGTGGCTACGTGGGTTAATTAATACTTCAAAAGCCAAATCTAAAGAAAAAAATAGCTTCTCAGGCAAAGGACAACCACAACGCTTTCTACACCTATGTTCGTAATGTCAGGGGAAATAAGCAACAATTTGCAGAACTTATTGTAAATGGCATCACCCACACTCAAACGGATGGAACCTTTTGGTTGACAGGTTCAGTTCAAATTTCTCCACCCACCCCCAATAGTCCAAAGGAAATTCCACATACCACAATCCCACCAACCCATTACTAGCGAACTGGACATCAATGCACTTTCCAGGGCCAAAAACACTACATCGATGGGCCCTGATAACATCCTGAGATGTTTAATAAATAGCATGAAACATGACCTTTCTGGTCCTCTTGAATCTCTTTTCAGCTGAAGCCTACAGTCAAGATTTGTGCCCAAGGAATGGAAGACAGATACAGTCATTCCCCTGCACAAAGGAGGTCCAACCACTGATCTGGGAAACTACAGGCCCATAAGTCTGACCAGCCTCATATGTAAGGTCATGGAAAGAATCATCATTAATATGATAAATGAGGACATAGGTAACATGCAAACACTGGACCCATCACAGTTCGACTTTGTTAAAGGAAGGTCATGCCTATTAAATCTGGTCGACTTTTTTGAAAGGGTCACCAAAGCATTTGATGAAGGCAAAACTGTGCACACACCTTACCTCAAACTGGCCAAAGCTTTTGATACTACACCCCACTCAGACATTACAGACAAGTTCACTAATTTAGGTATAAACCCTTTTATCACCCGCTGGATAGTCAACTGGCTCACTGATATGACCCAGGAGATCAAAATAAGTGATGTCACCTCCACCAGGAGACCAGCCACTAGCGGTGTCCCCCAAGGCTCAATCCTGGGCCTGCTCCTTTTTGACATCCATTTTTCTGAAATAGAAGCAAATGCTGCAGGTTTATGGCTGACTAAGTTTGCAGATGACTGCAAGCTAGAGGTTATCACAGATTCCCCTGCAGACACTAGCATTCTTCAAGAAGGCCCATCTCTACCTAACAAATGCTGTCAAAGCCATGGTCTTAAACTCAATGCTAAGAAATACATAATTGCACCCTTTGGGAAGTCAACCACCCCAGCTAATTGCCATGTTGAAAATACACACCTAAGAGTCAACCCAGTGGTCAGGGATCTGGGTACACACATAGATAGTACCTTACCTTTGACCACCACATGAGCACAATGGTGAGGAAATCCTTTTATGTTAAGCAACTTATAAGTAAGTTCATAGCATCTAGGTCCAAAGAGGTCATTATTCCACTGCACTCTACCCTTTTCAGACCAATCATAGAGTGCAATGCTCCCTTTGGTATGTACGTGACCAGGCATATGCAGCAACTAGAGCAACCTCAGAGGTTCCTTACAAAAAGAACACAAGGCGTAACAAAACTACCTTATGCAGAGCACCTTAAAGCCTTTTCCCAGTACTGAGTCTCCTATAGATTGCTTAGGGTGATCTATGCCTGGCTTACAAGGCATCCACAAACCCCACATGAATCTCTCATTTATTCGTAAATCAAACAGTACCAGAAATACAAGGTCTAGAGACCTGAATTTTGTCTATGAATTAAACAGAACATGCTGAAGAGACAGTTGTGTCCCAGAGACTGCCACTCCTATGGAACAGGCTTCTCACCCATGTGAAGCTGAGTTTGTCTATCACCCAGTTTAAGCTTAATCTAGACCAGTGGATGGGGAATAGGAAATTTTCACTGGGCCTGGTGCCCATGTCCCTTATGGACAGAGCTAGCTTATAAATACCTGGCCCTCAATGTCTTGTTTGGATACATGACATCATTATTCTTTTGAGAAAACCTGGCTAGCCTTTGAAAGGCACCCCCCTCCAGGTCATTAGCCTAGTAATAATCTATGAATCTATGAATCACAGATGCCATGAGACCCATTATTCTGAGGTATTCTCTTGTAGTGACCAAAGTCTGAGAGAAAACCTTAGAAATAGATCTCAATCTAGATCTATTTTTTTCCTGTGGAAGAAAAGCTCTTTGAACTGAAGTGTCTAGCTGACACCCCAGGAACACAATCCTGTGTGAAGGAGTCAAAAAAGGCTTTTGAATATTCTCTAGGAACACCAGCTGGTGTGAGAGAGCTCTCACCCAAGTAAGAGACACTTTGAAAAAGACACTGCAAAAATAAGCAAGCCATCTAAATATTGAACAAGTTGGCTACCCAATAAGTCTGCAATGAGCTATAACTGGAGCTAGACACTTTGTGAACACGTTTGGTGCAGTGGATAATCCAAAGGGTAAGGCAAAGAATAAAAAGCTGTGTACTTCCCACAATGTTCCATCTATGTTGTCCATTTTCATTCTTCCTCAACTAATGGGTTCAGATCCAAGACTCAGAGCCAACTTGGTTACTTCTTCCAGATCATCGCAGTCTAGAACTCTCAAGCTCCTCCCTTTACCCATAATGCCCCATCAACCTAACGTACCTCAGACCGAGTTTGCTGGTCCTATATGTAAAAGGGCAACTAATAACAGGAAAAAGGCACTGGGAGAATATAAATGGGGAAGCTGGAGCTCAAACATGGAACAGAGGTTCCTATACATCTCTTAGATCTCTCCAGAAGCACACAAAAGGAGGTAGTAGGTGGGCAGGAATTTGAGAAAGAATGAAAATGGACAACACAAATGAAACCATTATGGTTAAGCAGGGCCGGTGCTAGCATTTTGGGGGCCCCCCAGCAAGGTTCAAGTTGGGGGCCCTACTCAAGAGAACATCAAGTGTGACCACATTGCCATCGCACCCCCTTCCTTGTCAAGCTCATCCAGCACATTTAACCACTAGTGTCATTACAGTCAGATTATTAAGAATTGATGTGCCAAACTACACACTGGCATTTAGTGCCAATGTTACATTATGACAAACCCCTGTACCACAGCAAGGTAGCTACTCACAGGTACACACTGACTGGCATTTAGTACCAATGTTACATTATGACAAACCACTGTACCACAGCAAGGTAGTTACTTACAGGTGCACACACACTGACTGGCATTTAGTGCCAATGTTACATTATGACAAACCCCTGTACCACAGCAAGGTAGCGACAGATGTGCATGGACTGGCATTTAGTAGCAGTGTTAATTATGACAAACCCCTGTACCTCAGCAAGGTAGTGACTCACAGGTACACACTCTGACAGGCATTTAGTATCAGTGTTACATTACGATAAACCCCTGTACCACAGCAAAGTAGCGACTCACAGGTGTGCACACTGACTGGCATTTAGTACCAATGTTACATTCCAATAAACTCCTGTACCACAACAAGGTAGCGACTCACAGGTGCATGTACACACTGTCATTTAGTGCGAATGTTATATTATGACAAACCCCTGTACCACAGCAAGGTAGCGACACATAGGTGCACATAGCAAGGTAGCAACTCACAGGTGCACACACTGACTGGAATTTAGTACCAGTGTTACATTATGAAACCCCTGTACCACAGCAAGGTTGCCACTTAGCTGCACATGCACCAAATGGCATTTAGTGCGAATGTTACATTATGTACAAATCCATGCACCACAGGAAGGGAGCCACTCACAGGTGCAGACACTGACTGTGTACTCAACTGCCCAGATTTTCAAAGAATGTCCAGATGTGACTCGTGTTTTGTCTGTTTCTCACAATTTGTAGTTTTCTTGACTTCTTTGTGGCAAATCATTGATGAATGAATTCATTAAATGACAGGAAGTTCAGTTTTACTTCATATCCTTCAGAACATGCATGGCAACACCTTTTATTCTAGCAACTTTTTCAGTTTAAAAGAGCAATATTTAAAATTTGCCCAGATCTTTGGGGCTGGAACCCCATTATCTGTGGCTTTGTCCAGATTTTGTGCCATGAGATCGAGAGCTACAACTGGCATTTAGTAGCAATGTTGTTACATTATGACAAGCCTCTGTACCACATCAAGGTAGCCAGTCCCACAGAGGTACACAAAGACACCCACACTGACTCCCACACAAAGACACACAGACTCCCACACAAAGACACACAGACTCCCACACACAGACACACAAAGACACACAGACTCCCACACAGAGAGACACAAAGGCACACAGACTCCCACACAGACACACAAAGACACAAAGACTCCCACACAAAGACAGATTCCCATACAAAGACACAGACTCCCTCACATAGGACAGAAGCGCACTAAAATGGAGATTCTTGCACACCGGACAGACACCCACACATGATAAACACTGCACTCCAGCAAGACTGAACATTAATACCCACACAGACACAGGACAGAGGCACCCACCCCCACAAGTCCAGAGACAAGACCAGGACAAATTTAGTTCAAGACTGAACATAAACCCACACAAGATTAAGTCAGCACTGCCACAAAACAGAACTGAGACACCACTCCCAAACACAAGACAATGACAGCAATACAGCAAGACTGAAACAAGCAGCAATAGATAAAATGACACCACGTAAGGCAATTACTGACATGCTGAACAGTCACACTGCAGATGTACACAACACAGCTATGTGACACAGAAAAGATTACAGACACGACATACAGGGGAAAGCCATGGGGATTTACAGAGCCCGAGGCAGACTCAAACCCAAACAAATTCAAAAGAAAGCCATGGGGATTAATGAGACTGAGGCAGATGACTCAAACCCAAATAGAGAGCGCAATGGGGATTACTGAGCCTGAGGCAGACAGACTCAAACCCAAAGAAACACAGAAGAGAGCCATGGGGATTACTGAGCCTGAGGCAGACAGACTCAAGCCCAAAGAAACACAAGAGAGCCATGGGGATTACCGAGCCTGAGGCAGACAGACTCAAACCAAAAGAAACACACAAGAGAGCCATGAGGATTACTGAGCCTGAGGCAGACTCAAACCCATGCACAAGAGAGTAATGGGGATTAGTGAGTCTGACACAGACAGACTCAAGCCCAGACAGAAAAAGGTGAAGACCAGAGTGTCAGTTGTCTTCCATGTGCATTTACCTCTTACGCTTCTGACTGCTGCCACTTGTCTGTTCTTCCTGCACTTCTGTCCTAGCCCCCCGATGAGTCCTGCCGCTCCCAACTGTCCTAGCATCCTGATGAGTCCTGCCACTCCCCTGCCACTCCACACAAGTCCTGCCACTCCAAGCTGCCTTTGCTTGACATTCTGCTAGTTCCATCCTCATGGTCCTACCTGTTGGGAGGCAAGCAAAAAAAAAGTGAATACACAGTATACAAGCCACAGTAAGATGCTACCTGAAATTTACTGCCTGACAGCATTGTAAAAGATCACTGGAAAGGAAATACGAGCACATACCTACAGTTTTACTGGGATCTTACAAATTTTCATCTGCAAAGTCTTCAATGAGGCTGCCATGTGATACACTTTGTCCCACTTCATGCTCAGTTGAGAGCACAACTAAGCCTGAAAGTCACTCCTGACTCATTGATGAACACAAAGTATGTCTTTATAAGTTTCAGCTTAGAAAGGCTGCATTCTGCAGTAGCCAGTGAAACAAATATTTATATACATGTCTTGCAAATGGAAATTTAACACAGTCAGTGGTGAAGATTCATTATCAATCATTCGAGAAAGGCTTTTAAGTTTGTGTCCAAGGTCAGAGTCATCAATATCACAGTGGCCACTTATCCTGTCAGTCAGTTGTTCTTTCAGAGCCTTGCAGTGTTGCAGCAATGTGTCTTCTGCAACATCACTCAAGGCTTTAACATTTGATAAAAATCCAAAGGGCTTATCAAACTCTGAAAGCTGCACAAATCGGTCAGTAAACGATTGGATTGTTGTGTCCAGCAGCGCACTGAAGAACTCTACACGTAGTTTTACCGCTGGATCCTGTACAGTCTCATCTTCTTCATAGTCAAAGAACCACTTTACTTTCCTCTGTCTCTTTTCTTGAAGTGTGGTGCCAACATCCAATTCTTCCGCTATCTTGAAGGCTTCACCCATGGCATGTTGAAATCTTGTCTCTGTAATTCTTCAGTAGGTCCATAGTGGATGCCAACACTTTGACACATGTCGAAATATCAACAGATGGACTCTGCAGAACATTGCTGGAATGATTTATCTCTGTCAGCACATCATACCAAACCACTAAACATACAATGAACTGGTATGACATAAGTTCTGAGTACAGTCCCCTTGCTTGTTGATATGTTGCTGCATCATTTGTACGTACTGCTTGACCTATCTCCTGAAATTCCTCAATGATGCCCTTCAACTGAAATCTTACTGCCTTGACAGAGTCTATCCTGCATTCTCAGTGAGTCTCCGACAGTGGCTTCACAGTGACATTTGTGTGCCATTTCAAGATCTGCCATCGGCTTGTTGATGCTGAACAGAATACGTAAATGTTCTGTAGACATCCAAAGAATGATACTGCCTGTACTGATGAATGTGCTCCATCACTAACTATAAGATTTAAATTATGGCAGGCACGCGGCACATAAAAAGCCCTTGAATTCATCTGTTTTATCCGGGCCTGCACTCCAGCTCATTTCCCCTTCATGTTGCTGCTATTGTTGTATCCTTGTCCTCGACAGTCATTAATGATTTTGAAGAGTCTGAAGAGCTTCTGTAAGTCCTGCCCCAGTTGTATCATTCACAGGCACAAATCTCAGAAAATGTTCCTCAACTGTGGCTGCAGTCCGTGAAATATCCACATACCGAACTACTACAGTCATTTGCTCTTGATTGCTGATGTCTGGCGTGCAATCAAGAATCACGGAAAAGTACCTAGCGTCCTTCACCTTCCCTGCAATGATCCTTAAAACAGCATTTGCAATCAGCTGGATAACTTCATTCTGTATGTCCTTCCCAAGATAGTGATCCATTACCTCTTTATTCCGAATACGATGCAAATGTTCAGCCATGACAGAGGCAAACTGCGACAAAAGTTGCACTTGGCCTAAGAAATTGCCATTGTCATAGGTGTCCAGGGCATCACTTGTACCATGGAATGCCATGTTCCATTCCGCCAAGCATTGGACAACAGCAATAATGCATTCTAACACACCATGCCAGTGTGTTATCTCCTTTTCAACTAGTGCATGTCTCTTATCGTCCATAGTCTGCCTACTCTTTATTCTATAGTCCGGTTCCTTCCACTTCAGCACGCATGCCATATGCTCTGGTGTTTGGTGATGGCTGTGTAAAGCTTTGGACATCTCTCTCCATACTTTGTAACCACTTGACCTGAGAAGATGGTTAAAATGTCCAAACAATTTGCATGCAAAGCAAAACAGTGCATCCTTTTTGACCAAATATGTCGGCCAAGTGCGTTTTGCTCTCTCTCCATCAGGCAGCACATGGAAATAATTGTCCAATGTAAATTTTCTTTTCTGCTCATTCATGGGAACTGTGGTAACACCACTTGCACAGGTCCATGCTGAATGGCAGCTACCCTAAACTCATCCCTTATCAAGTCTGGCCAAGTCCCTAGATCTTCAAAAGATATACCTGACACTCCCTGCAAGTCATAGGCCACATCTGTCACTACGGAAGTATGGGCTCCTTCTGTATCAAAGTCTGGTGATCCAGGCAACACCCATACAGTTGAATATGCATTTGCTGACATGCTTTCACCCATGGCAATGGCTGTAAATCCACAGGCGGTAGCCTGCAGTGTAGCCGCAAGAGAGTGGTCACTTTCTGTTGACAGGATACTGGCCTTACAGTGGTCAGACTGTAAAGCAGAACCATTGTGTTGTCCTGAAGGCAGACTTTTTCCTGAATCTCCCCTCTCTGTTGACCCACAGAAAAATTTCATAATGGAACCCTGTCTCTTTGCATCCTCATTCCTCTGCTGCTGATGCTTTCTTTTTGCTGCTCCTGACACATATGTACGCTTCATCTCTAACTGGGAATGGAGGTAAAGCAGAATTACTACACATGCAAACAGAGTCATTTTGTCATACTGTTAGTAAAAATGCATAATGACTTGCATTGACATCAGTCACTATTGCACTGCAGCAGAAAGACTGAAAAATGACTAACCAGTAGGCACAAAAAAGTAATGAGAAAGGCCCAAGTTACAGTTTTATGTTAAATACCTAACACTAGAGGTGAACTTGAGCTTTTTCTACACAATGCTTCCTCTTTCATCCCCCCAAACATGTGAAAAGGCCCCAAATGATGCAAAAGATTGATATTACAAGCTATCTGGAACAGACTAAAGTCTGAACAAACTAATGACTTGGAGAGGAACACACCAAACTGAGGCAAGACAAATGTTACGGTACAATAAAGCACTGCACATGCCCACTACCTCTCAATCTCTTAGCACACTTGAACAAACCAAAATCATTGGTTGAACAAAGGAGTGAAATCATGGATTTGCTAGAAAACCTCATTTGTGAGGGATGTAGAAGTGGCACACACATTGGGAGACATTCCCACAACCCCTGTTAGCACAGGATCTGTGTACAAAAGCATAAAGCCATAGAATGTACCATGCATTTCGTGGAGAGTATGAAACATGAAGTCCATTTCTGCTAGTAGCCTCAGCCCTCCGCATTGTGCTATGCAATCATTTTGAGAGATAACAGGCCAAAAACCAAAAATATCTGGATATACATTCTCACAGGCCCCATCAACCACCTAAACTGTCAACATAATTTAGACAGCCAAAAATAACTGCAGAAGAAGGCGCAACATCATGGATAGTTTAAAACATTAACTTAGATAACAGAGCAGTTTTTGCAGTAGTATGCATTAAAGACATCAGTACATTCTGCGGAATTCTCACCCCCCACAGCCTCTGCACAATAATCCTGGATAAAGCGAAAAACAAAAACATAGGCATAGCATTAACAATGTGCTTATACAGTGCATGGCCCCACATTAAAAAAATCCCAGCAAACATTGAACAAAGCAACATTCTCACAGCCGCTAACTACTCTCCCACCATTATGCTTTTTAAACAATGTACAGGCCCCATCAACCTCCAAATAGCATAATTCAAACAGCCAAAAATAACCGCAGAACAAGCTGTAACATCAGGGATATTTAAACAGTACTATAAACCTAGACAGCAGAACAGTGTTTGCATTAGCATGCATAAAGATATCAGTACATTCTGGGGAATTTTTAAACAGACCCAACAGGTCACAAACAGCCATAAAATGTCTCCAGGATCTACCTCCCTCTACTTCCTTTCACATTAGGAGTCTCACAAGGCTCCATCCTTGGTCCACTTCAGTTTAGTGGATTTATTGGAACAAAGTAATATATTTGCTCCCAACGAGGTAAATGCCTCTTGGTTATGGCACTAAAAATAAATCAGTCCAGTAAATATAACCCAAAGGCAAACACAGCAAACCTGGAAATCCAATACATCAAGATAAATCCAAATGTATAAACTTTCCGTGGCTGAATACTGAAGATTCCGTTCACAAAAGTATTCCGTTTGTAAAAACAGGTTTATTGGCATGCAACAGTAAGCGCTTTCACATTAGCTTCATCAGACCGTTAAAATTCAAACACGTATCAATTACAACCCTTTTATATAAAACAGTGACGTACTAATGAGTAAAACATAATGAATTCCTCTTTTAAAGGTGTATTCACATTCACTATCTCCTGTAATTTAAAATGTGAGAAAGTTTTCCTTCACATAAACAAATATATGCACAATTATAATTACGTTGTCATTGTTACTATTAGTATTAAGACATATATTAGCAACTACATCGACGTCTTATATATTTACTTACGACTACATTAGTTTATCGCTTAGTTGATCCTGTAATGTAGTTTCGCTCCTATCCAAATAAACAACAATCCAGTAAAATACTTTTAAGATCTGATATGTAGATGTCTTTCTAACCTTTATTATACACATTACATACCTAGTGCATTATTCTTTCATGGTTTGTGCTACCTAAATAATAAACATAGCAAACCAGATAATTAGAATCTGATTTTTAAAACCTACATGTACTAAAGCAGATTTGGGCATCAGCTAACATAAGCCCAATACAAATCCTGATCAGACATACATAAAAAGGCTTTATACTTTACCTAATGCATCAACATCCTAACTCATATATCTTAAATTAAAAAACTTTTAAAACTGAAATATACAAATGTCTGACAATACCGCTCCAACATTTGTCATGACATCATTGCGAGCATTAATGCGTGACAATGTAAAATCTGTAATCATGAATCCTACTACCATCCATCACCTTTTAAGTGAATTCGTTATTACATCAAATGAATTCTATCAGGATTTATACTTCACATATTATCTGCGTCCATTCATATAATAATATACTCCATTGGACATACCACTAAGTCCGATGAACAATTTTGAGGACGTCTTCTCAAGTCCACGTAATTTAACTATATACAAAGTTATTCACCAACCGAAGTAAATTAGTACCTACTCTACTCTGAATTTTACTACTATTGCTTCTCTACTTGTGAATTTATTGAAGCTGAAAGCTCCTTCTGAATTCATATAGTGCTATTGTACTTAAATGTATGGTGCACCTATAGCCATAAGTAATCTGGGGCTTGTTCAACGTCAGATGTAAATCCCTACGTTGATCAAGTCCGGAGAGACCGCTCGATGAGTCGAGGGAGGTAAAAACGGAAGTTCTCAGGAGAGAGGGGGACCAACCAAACACTAAAGAAGATGTGGAATCAGATGAAGACTGCTTGATATGGAACATTTCTCATAGAGTACTGGACAATGATGAAATTAATATACTTAACAAGGGACTGAGTTTTATCCCAACAGCCAAGAACCAATTTACAGATGTATTGACTGACATGAAATTATTTGTAAGAAATGTTATGCTTAGATATCAATATGGTAATGGAGAAGGTAATTACCATCTAACCTTTAAAAGGCCAGGTGAATACATACCACAAAACCACCCCTTAGTGCAAGCATTTTATAATTTAGTTGAAGATGATGTGTATCAGAAATATGGTAGAGATCAGGCAACATGGACAAAAGAGAGAAAAACTACAAACAACTTGAAGCCTAATGAAAGGAAAGCATTGCGTAGATTGGAACAGGATGACACTGTAATTTTTAGACCTGCTGATAAGGGAGGACCCCTAGTAATAATGGACAAGATGAAATATCAAAATTCCATGATGGCTATGCTCAGTGATCATAGATATTATGAAATTATAGATAAACAGAAATTGGACGATATTAAGTCCAGTATATATTATACTATAGTAGATATGGTTGATAGTCATATCATTGATGCAGAATTAGCTAAGTTCCTTGAGGTTGAATATCCTACTATACCGGTCATTAAAGGGATACCCAAGGTGCATAAGGACGGTAAGAATCCCCCCATGAGACCGATAGTCTCTGGTAGGGGATGGAGCACCGAACCCTTCTCCCTATATGTAGAAAGACATCTTAGACCAGTCATTAATAAAACTGAACACATACTTAAGGATACTAAACAGTTTTTATTGAATCTATATGAATTCTTTGATCATACTGAATTTCATACTAACATGATTTTTGTGACACTAGATGTACAATCCTTGTTCACTATTATACCCAATGGACTAGGAGTAGACACTATCAAAAAATAAGAAGTTATGTACCTACCATAACGTTCCATGTTAGTTGTCTTCTCTCGCCTTCTTTCTTGCTTGATGGGTTCGGAGCCGATCCCTCGGCTCCGACTCGGCACTTGCTTTAGCTCGAGAACTCCTTTTACCAGCTCGAGGCAGCCCCATATCCCATGATGCAAGGCAGGAAGTACCCAGATCTCGTTTGTTGACAAAAGGGCAATAACACCAAGCATAAACAATACTTCCAAAGGAAGAAGAAACTACAAATGGAAAAAGGACCAGGTCTAAAAGGTCTTTGGCATTATAGTTTCTTATACAAGGTCAGTCCAGGCCAGGGGGAAGGAGGGAGGGTAAGAAAGAAGGCAGAGAAGACAACTAACATCGAGCGTTATGGTAGGTACATAACTTCTTAATGTTAAGTTGTCAATCTCGCCTTCATTCTTGCTTGATGGGACCGCGTCCCTAGCACCTCTATCCTGGGTGGCTCAATGGAACAAACTCTTGAGGACTGTAGAGCCAAAACTGGCTCTGTCCCTGGAGGCCAAGTCCAATTTGTAATGGGAAACAAAAGTGTGAGGAGTGGCCCAAGTGGCCGCTGCACAAATAGTGTCTAAAGGCAGTCTAGCTTGAAAAGCTGTAGAAGTAGCTAAACTCCTAGTTGAATGTGCTTTAGGTTTTGAGCACAGCTGTTTTCCCCTGATCGTATAAATTTCAGTGATGACCAAGAAAGCCATCTGGACAAAGTCACTTTAGAAACAGGAAGGCCTTTTTATTATCCGCATAGGAGACAAAAGTTGATCAGATTTTCTAAATTTTTTGTTCTGTCCAAATAATATCTAAGCTGACGGTGGACATCAAGATAATGTAGTTTTGTTCAGCTCTATCTGAATAGTTGGGAAAAATACAGGAGATCAATAGATTGATTCAGATTGTTTTTGAAGCGACCTTAGGTAAAAAGGATGGATTAGTTCTCAAAGATACTCTGTCTTTGTGAAAAATCAAATAGGGGGGTCGAACCGAAAGAGCATGAAGTTCAGACACCCTCCTGGCAGATGTAATAGCCACTAGGAATAACGTTTTCCAAGAAAGATATTTCAGGGAACAAGAAACAGCTGGCTCAAAGGGGAAGAATCAAGGATGTCAGCACTAAATTTAGATCCCACTGAGGAGGAGGATTCCTGATTGGAGGCTTTAGTAGGAAAATCCCTTTCAAAAGGCCCTGCAGAGTCTATGGGACATAATATTATGATCTGCTATCCCGACATGAAAATTAGAAATAGCAGCCAACTGAACTCTGACTGTGGAAGAAGAGGAGCCTGCATGGAAAATCTCTGCTAAGAAGTCCAGAACTGCCTGAACAGGGGCAGTAAAAGGATCAATATTTTGGGCTTTAGCCCAATAAGAGAAACGCTTCCATTTGCTTGTGTAAATCCTCCTGGTAGAGGATTTTAGTGAAGTTACTATGATATCTCTAACTGGGTTAGAGATCAAAGGAAGCCTGGCTAAGGAAGGAAGTGGAGCAACCATGCTGTGAGGTTGAGAGAAGGGATTGACCGGTGCAGCTGACCGGATTGGTGAATCAGTAGATCTGGCACTGGGTCCAGATGCCACGGCTGCACCAAAAGGTGATGATGGAGGAACGGGAACCAAACTTGTCGAGGCCAGTAAGGGGCAATGAGAATCAATTTGGCTCTCAAACGGTAGCTTTCTGGATCACCTGAGGGATCAGAGGAAATGGAGGGAAGGCATAAAGAAGTCCCTGGGGCCAATCCTGGGTCAGAGCGTCTCTGGGGGGATGGCCTGATAGAGGGAAGAGGCTGAAGAAGTCTGGACATTTGCTGTTTTGGGGAGTAGCAAAAGATCGCAACATGGACGACCCCATTCCAGAAAAATCTCTTCCGCCACGGATTGTTTGAGAGACCACTCGTGAGGCATGAGAATAGCTCTGCTCAATCTGTCCGCTATAATGTTGGTTTTCCCAGGGATATGCGTTGCTACCAGAAACCGATGAGAGGAGATCGCCCATTGCCAAAGTCTGAGCTTCTCGACACAAGGGGTAGGACTTGGTTCCGCCCTGTTTGTTGATATACCACACTACAGACATGTTGTCTGTGTGGACTGCAATTGTCCCACGGGAAGACAGTCGTTGTGGGCTTGCAACGTTAAAAGCACTGCTCTCATCTCCCGGACATTTATGTGCAGCTCGTACTCGAACGGTTGCCACGCCCCATGAACCATCCTGCCCTGATAATGACCCCCACCCGATCAGGAGGCATCCGTGGTGACAGTGGCTATCGGGGACGGAGGTACAAAGCACCTGCCTTGGTGAACCTGAGACGATGTGATCCACCAAGCAAGATGTTCTTTGCATGTTTGTGTCACCAGAATCTGGTGAGGCATTGGGAGTTGCTGGTGTGACCACTGTGTGAACAGCATCCACTGAAGGAGGCGCATGTAGAATCGAGCCAGGGAAGAAGAGTGATGGCCGCAGCCATAAGACCTAATACCTTTAGAACCATTCTGGCCTGTACCTTTTGCTGGCCAGAATGATCCTGACATGAGTTTGAATGTCTGAAACTCTTTGTTCTGTAAGGGTAGCTGACATCCTAACAGTGTTTAAGTTTGCGCCTATGAAGGTAATAGACTGGCAGGGCGATAAGCATGAGTTTTCATAGTTGACTGAGATGCCCAAATGAGAACAAAGGTCTATTGTGTAATCCCTGGCTTGTATAAGCTGATGCCTGGTGGTGGCTGACAGGAGCCAGTCGTCGAGATACGGAAACACCTGGAATCCTTGACGCCTCAGGTGACCCGCGACCACTGCCATGCATTTGGTGAACACTCTGGGGGCTGTAGTGAGACCAAAGGGCAGGGCTCTGAACTGGAAATGACTGGACCCCAGCCGAAAGCGGAGAAATCTCCTGGAGCGTCTGTGAATTTTGATGTGATAGTACGCATCCTGAAGATCTATTGAGCACATCCAGTTGTCCTTCTGTAAGAAGGGCAGAATTGACTGAAGAGTGACCATTCGGAATCTTGTCTTCCTGACAGACTTGTTGAGTCTGCTGAGGTCCAATATTGGTCTCCAGTCTCCCGTCTTTTGGGGACCAAAAAGAACCTTGAGTAGATTCCGGGCTCTGAATGGTCTATTGTGACTGGCTGAATGGCTCTTTTTTGCAGTAGTTTTGCGATCTCTAACTCTGCAATGTCCCTTAGACCGGGTGGTACATCTGGAAGGGAACTTGAGGGGAAGGGACTTTCCTCGAAAGGAATTATGTAACCCTTGGATATGATCGACTGTACCCATCTGTCTTGAGTGAGGGAATGCCAGGCTTCTGGGTACAGTGATATCTTCCCCCGACTGCCTCCAAGGAGGGACAGCCGGGCAACACCTCAGGGATGCTGAAAGGGCTGCTCAGGAAGAGACTCCCTGTTGCCCTGGTTCTTCGGACCCCCTCTGCCTCTAGAGCGGCGTCTGTTGTTGTTACCCCCTCTGCCCCTAGGGGTAAACTGACCACGTGAATCCGGCGTGACTCCTTGGGATTTACGGAACCACATCTTCCCACCCTTCTGTCCTTTGGGATAAGGCCTAGAAGGGGTGGAAAAACGGACTCCAACAGCAGAAAGAGTCTTGCCGTCCTGCTCACACCTGGTCAAGGTCTCCTTCACCTGAGGGCCAAACAAAGCTGACCCATCAAAGGGAGAATTTGTGAAGGACGCCTTAAAGGGATCCAAAAATCACATAGCCGCATCCAGGCTTGGCGCCTAAGAGCCACACCTGTGCTCATGGCTCTACTCGCTCCATCAGCAGCATAAGATATTAGCCGCATGGAGGAGTTAGCAATGGAATTGAGGGTTCCTAGCTGCGAAGCAATCTTTCTTGGGCCCCTGCAGCTGTAGGATCCTGAACTACTTCTCCCAGCTCCTTCAGGATATCTCTCTGGAGTCTGGTGAAGTGACAAAGATAATTCAGCGAACGATAGCAAAGGTCGCTGAGGAAAACATCCGCTGCCGTACCTATCCATGGTCCTAGAGTCCTTATTAGGAGGATGGACGGGCACGGAAGGATCTGCAAGTTCCTTTTGGTGGCGCAGCCACCACCATGGCATCAGCGGGACACCCTTTGTAAGGAATTGTTTGTCACTAGGGGCAGTTATAAATTTAGAAGGCCTCCTAGGGACTGGCTCTACAGAGTCAGGAGCTGTCCACGCCTTCGTGCTATAACCTGCATAAGGGGGTCGAAGGCGGAGACACCCAGGAGGTGGAGGGCCGAGATCCAAACGCCTCTAGGTATACTGACTCATCCTCAGAGGGATTGTTGGAGGCCAATTTCCCTCTGTTTCAGAAGTTCTAGGATGTCTGAGAAGGAGACATCCTCAGAGGGGATCTAGGGATCCCTCTGACTCATCAAAGTCTGTATCCAAGTGACAGACTCAGGGAGTCTACATGCTTCCTCTTACAAGTCCTCTTCCTAGGAGGATCTCCCGAAACATCAGGAGAATCCTCGGAAGAGGGGAAATTCCCAATGGGGAAACCTGAGGCGGAGGATCTCTGGGTCCTGTAGCAAGAGAAGTGGCAGAGATGTCAACAGGTACAATAGAGGGAGGAGCTACGGGAAGAGACTGCTGACTGATACCAGTGGCCAGTACACTCTTCATCACCTCAATGCTCCCTCCCAGGCAGGTCCGAGAGACCCCGCCAAGAGCTAGGAACTCCAGGGGCCACCGAAGGGAAGTCTCCGAGGCAGATGTCGGAGCCGAGCTCACCAAGGCCGAGGCTCCAAGGGGAAGAGCGGGTTCGGACAAGGGTCCGATGCCACTCACCCCTCGGAGGAGACCATGGAAGCCCGACCACGAATCCCTCTAAGGAAGAGGAGATAAGAGTAGGGGCTGAAGGAACAGAAGGGGTATCCGTCCTACAGCCGTAGCCGTGACCCTGCCTGGAGACTCCAACTCCAAACTCTGGGGTAGAGTTGCAGGAGGAACTGTAACGGGTGTGGACCAACAGTCGCCTGCTGAGACGGACTGTGTAGCATGTGGGCCAGTACCTGTGACTTGAGCAATCTACTGACCACTCTCTCTAGGTCATGGTCTGACAACCTGGATGACCTTGAAGATCGGCTCCGATGGCTCCGCTCCGATAGAAGAGGGAGGCGGAGCCGAAAGTATCGGCTCCAAGGAAGGAGACCTCGACCTCTTCCTGGAATGGGTCATCGGAGCCGATATTATTGATCCTGTCGGCACCGATTTCCGGAGCCGGCAGAAAGCTCGATGTATCGGCTCCAGCCGGAGCCGATACAGCCACCAGAGTAACGGTGTCGGAGCCGATCGAGCCGACACCGATGCCTGTGCCACATGGGTGTCGGAGCCGATCGGAGCCGACACCGATGCCCGTGCCACGGGTGTCGGAGCCGGTCGGAACCGACCCCACAGTGGTCAGCAGATTCGGCGCCGATAGCCATCGGCGCCAAGGCTTAGTAGATCAGAATCGGCTCCAGCCGAGCCGATCTCGACTCTAAACGAAGTCGGAGCCGAGGCCACAGGCTTAGTAACAGAAGCCTGGGTCTTGGCAGATTTTGTTGATTTTGTGGGCGACTTAGCCGGAGAGCCCTCCGGCTTAAGAAGACCCTCAGAATCAACTTATTCTCTCTCCTGCAGGACTCTCTGGCTGAAGGAGTGACAAATAGCACAGGAGTCCTGCAGGTGAAGAGGGCCTAAACAGTACAGGCAAGAAGTGTGACCGTCTGTCAGAGACATCTTCTGACAGCACGAGTCACACTTCTTAAAACCTGAAACCCTCTCTTTAGACATGGTGCCCAAAAAACACACACACACCAGTCCAATTAAATTAAATTAATCCCAAAAGGGGATATAGTAAAAAATAAACCAACACACACACCCTAACAGGGGGGGGGATGGGAAAGGGAAATTAACTGACTAAAAAATTTAAAAGAGACAGGGATTTCTGTCAGAAAAATTAAGTTTAAAGTTAAACTATCAAAAATAAAAGGTTTTTAAGTAAAAAGGGGCTTAAAAGTCACAAAAGTGAATTACTTACCAGGAGCTGGTAAAGAGAAGACCTCCCAAGCGAAGCGGCAAACGAGATCTGGGTACTTCCTGCCTTGCATCATGGGATATGGGGCTGCCTCGAGCTGGTAAAAGGAGTTCTCGAGCTAAAGCAAGTGCCGAGTCGGAGCCGAGGGATCGGCTCCGAACCCATCAAGCAAGAATGAAGGCGAGATTGACAACTTAACATTATTTAATCAAACACAGTGAATATACAAAACAGGAAATAGATTTAATTAGTATGTTCTTAGAAATAATTTTGGAAAATAATGTATTTGTGTACGACAACAACTTCTATATTCAAAGTGACGGCGTGGCTATGGGCACTTCATGTGCCAATAGCTATGCCAACATGTTCCTAGCCCAATGGGAAGACGAAGAGTAATTTAGTAACCCATGGCATCAAGAAAGGATTTGTTTTTATGGACGATTTGTAGATGATATCTTTTTTATTTGGGAAGGCAGCAAAGAAGAGTTGGAAAAATACATTATGTATATGAATAACATGACCACTTTTCTGAAATTTACTTTTAAATACTCTAATAATAGAATAGAATATTTGGATGTATACGTGGAAAGAGTACTGGAAACACAAGTTAACACAGAAGTTTATAGAAAGAAATGCTATAAGAACACTTATCTCCATCGTCATAGTATGCACCTGCTGTAAACATTTAACAACATTATAAAAGGGCAAAGTATGAGGATATCATGGTTAAATGCAACAGAAGTAGGTTATCAACAAGAGATTAATCTCTTTAAACAAAGACGTTTTAAGCGAGGATATAAAGAAGGTGAAGTTAATATAGGATTACAGAGTATTGATCAATATAGGGAAGGTAGAGCAACCCCATATTATTCGGCACATTTGCAATCCCACCAAAGACCAGTAGGTATGACTTCACAACTTAAAATACCAATGTATTATACTAGCGAAAATAAAGAAATAATGGATCTAATCAATAGACATTGGTGTATTCTGACCATGGATGAGGACATAAATATAGTTAGAGAAAAAACTAAATTTCAGATTATGAATAAAGCAAATTTAAAAAGATTATTATGTCAACCTGTAATGACAGTCTATCAAAACCCTCATCTAGGCACTCACAAGTGCGGTAGATGTAACTTTTGTATATACATAGATGTAAGAGATAGCTTCATCCATCCAGACACGGGATACCACTACAAGTTCCACGTTTCTGCAGGCCGTGGTACTGAGCATGTGGAATATTTAGCTGTCTGCCAACTATGTCAATCATATTATGTTGGCAAAATGGATAGGACATTCCGTACTAGAATTAGAGAACATCCATATGCCATCAGGATAGGTCATACCACAAATGCTCTGGCCAAACACACTTTGCTGTATGGCCAAGAACATTCTTTTCGGTTTAAAGCAATAGATCTAGTTACTCCTGTTATAAGAGAGGGTAATATACGTAACACAACAGAAAACAAAGAAATTAAATGGATTATGAGAATGAGGGCAGATAAAGGTAAAGGGCTTAATGATAGGGCATCAATTAAGCCCATATTAAAGGCTAGATGCCTAGTTGCTAGGTAGAAAATTAATGTATAGATCCTGGCTTTTATACTTTTCTCTAATACCGCATTATGTTTAGACCTTCATGTGTTACATAAATGGGTAAATATTACATACTATACATAAACAGATATAACTAATACAAGTAATGAATAAACGATACGTCCGAGTTTGGACTCATTATGGAAGAATCCAAAGTAGTATGATGTATATGCCATCATAAGCTTCTGCCACGTCTCTTAAGATTATGGTATTTAGCCTGAGTTATAACTACATCTCCATAAGAATTATACCAGTATTTGGAATTTTAAAAAAAGTTTTCATCTCCAGTCAATATTCAAGCAGAGTTCTTGACTCGTGTTGTCACTCATTAAATAAATTTAGTAATGAGACAGCTTGCCTAGTAGGCACTCAGTATTTATTGAATCCTATATTAAGAATTTTAGCAATAAGAGGATTATACTGGAAACCAGCCATTCAATAGTAGTGAATTGAGAACAAGTCTATGTAGTAACATCTATCTGAAGTCGAGTAAGCCTTAAATTAGAGATGGCATTAAGTACATTAAACATATTAAACAAATTTTAGCACAGTAGAACCATATGAATTCAGAAGACACCTGTAGCCCTGGAATTCCCATTAAGTACTTATTAAACATTATAATAAGAGTATTATATAGGAAATTAGCTAACCAATAGCAGCGTATTGAGAACTGTCAATGTAGGGATTTACATCTGACGTTGAACAAGCCCCAGATTAATTATGGCTATAGGTGCACCATACATTTAAGTACAACAGCACTATATGAAATCAGAAGAAGCTTTCAACTCCAATAAATTTACAAGTAGAGAAGCAATAGTAGTAAAATTAAGAATAGAGTAGGCACTAATTAATTTTGGTTAGTGAACAACTTTGTATATAGTTGTATCACGTAGACTAGAAAAGACGCTATAGGTGCACCACACATTTAAGTATAACAGTACTATATGAATTCAGAAGGAGCTTTCAGCTTCAATAAATTCACAGTAGAGAAGCAATAGTAGTAAAATTCAGAGTAGAGTAGGTACTAATTTACTTCGGTTGGTGAATAATGTTGTATACAGTTAAATTACGTGGACTTGAGAAGACGTCCTCAAAATTGTTCATCGGACTTAGTGGTATGTCTAATGGAGTATATTATTATATGAATGGACGCAGATAATAAGTGAAGTATAAATCCTGATAGAATTCATTTGATAAAGTAACGAATTCACTTAAAGGGTGATGGATGGTAGTAGGATTCATGAATTCAGATTTTACATTGTCACGCATTAATGCTCGCAATGATGTCATGACAATTGCTACATGTTGGAGCGGTATTGTCAGACATTTGTATATTTCAGTTTTAAGAGTTTTTTAATTTAAGATATATGAGTTAGGATTTTGATAAAAGTGTAAAACCTTTTTATGTATGTCCGATCAGGATTTGTATTGGGCTTATGTTAGCTGATGCCCAAATCGGCTTTAGTACATGTAGGTTTTAAAAATCAGATTCTAATTATCTGGTTTGCTATGTTTATTATTTAGGTAGCACAAACCATGAAAGAATAATGCACTAGGTACGCAATGTGTATAATAAAGGTTAGCAAAACATCCACATATCAGATCTTAAAAGTATTTTACTTTATTGTGAGGTTGTTTATTTGGATAGGAGCGAAACTACATTACAGGATCAACTAAGTGATAAGCTAATGTAGTCGTAAGTAAATATATAAGACGTCGGTGTAGTTGCTAATATATGTCTTAATACTAATAGCAACAATGACAACGTTTTTTAAACGCATTATAATTGTGCATATATTTGTTTATGTAAAGGAAAACTTTCTCACATTTTAAATTACAGGAGATAGTGAATGTGAATGCACCTTTAAAAGACAAATTGATTATGTTTTACTCATTAATATGTCACTGTTTTATATAAAAGGGTTATAATTGATACGTGTTTGAATTTTAACGGTCTGATGAAGCTAATCTGAAAGCGCTTACTGTTGCATGCCAATAAACCTGTTTTTACAAACGGAATACTTTTGTGAACGGAATCTTCACTATTCAGCCACGGAAAGTTTATACATTTGGATTTATCTTGATATACTGGATTTCCAGGTTTGCTGTGTTTGCCTTTGGGTTATATTTACTGGACTGATTTAGTGGATTTATTATCAACCTCAGTACTGCCACATCCCTAGCACTCACAATCCAATATGTTGACACCAATACACTTGTGTCACATCTACCATGCAACAGGTCATGTCCCAACCCAAACTGAAATAAGCTAATCTTCACCACTTACCCCATATGCCTAAGACTTCCATACACCTAAGACTATTGACTTAGCATCTCACAAGACTGCCCACCTATCCCTGCTCTAGCCAACTACAATGTCATTCTCTGTCCCATTATTTATCTCCCCTCCTTTTCGTCACCCCTATTCCATTCTCCCTACCTTTTACATATACAGCATAGATACTGCCAAAAAAATAATGAGCCATCTCGACCTCTTGCCCCAAATAACTAACTTACACACTCTCCTAACCAACGGGCAATCAAAATTAAATGTATATTACATTTCACATTCCCTTATATTGTCCCTCGTACAAACAGATAAACCAAGCTTATTTTACATATTTCTAGCACTTGTATACTAAGATAAGCATTTCACTCTGGGCCACCACTGAAAATGGGTTCTATCCCAGTCAGACTATCCAATAAACAAATGTAAAATAAGCAAAGTAAAACTGGTATAATCACAGCCCCTCACCCACAAATCCTCTTAGCACAACACGCCACTACACAAAAGTAAAACAAAACTGGTACAACCACAGCCCCTCACCCCCCCCATCCTCTTAGCACAAGAACTCTACATAAAAGTAAATTAAAACTAGTAAAACCAGTCCCCACATTCCCAATCCTCATAGCACAAGAACACCACACAAGTGAAATAAACTGGTAAAACCACAGCCCCTCACCCCACATCCTTTTACAACCAGAGCACTACACAAACATAAAATAAAACTGGTACAACCACAACCTCACCCCCCCACCAACACACTCTTAGCACAAAAACTCTACACAAAACCAAAATAAAACTGGTACAACCACAACCCTCCCATCCTCTTAGCACAAAAACTCTACACAAAACCAAAATAAAATTAGCACAACCACTGCCCTAAAATAAAACTGGTACAACTACAGCCCTCGCCCCCAAACCTCTCAGCACAAAAACTCTACACAAAACCAAAATAAAACTAGTACAGCCACATCCCACACCCCCAAACCTCTTAGCACAAGAAATATGCACAAAAAACAATCACCCCCCCCCAGAAAAAATAAAGTTTAAATTAAACCCAAAAACATACCTTTTGTGCTTTCTACAGAAGGCTGCTTCCAATACTCTGCTCCCTCTTCACGACTGAAGGCTCAACTGCTCTCCTTGCCTTCCTCAGAGTCAGACCACTCAGTCCTCTTGAAATTGCTCTTAAAAGGACAGTTTTTCAGACCTTTTGAGAAATAAATCTTAGAAGGACAGTTGAAAAAAGGGGTATAATCCAACAACCACGACCACCCCAAAGGCTTGAATCCACCGCTTATCCATTCTCCGATGTAGTCCATCCTCACGGTGGTCCAAACCTGGTTCGTTCTCCACACTCTGCTGCTACTAAGGATTACTCCTCTATTTAAAAACAAGAGAAGTGATCCTTATTAGCTGCATGTGCCTTTTTAAAGGCAGTCTGTGCAAGAAGTGATTTGCAAGGACCAATCAGGTCCTTGCTTCATCACTTCCTACTTTAAAAAAATGAAAAAAAAAAAAAACAGGAACATAGTTTGCAGGCTGCTGCAGCCAATCAGATCCCTTATTTCAGTCAGCAGACCTGATTGAGTGCAGCTTGCTAGCGAATCAAAAAAAAAAACCAGAAACACAATTCCGATTTTCATGGTCACGGCAGGGAACTATGCAGATGTCCACGAGGAGCCGAGCTGAAGAACAGCAATGGTTGGAGCAACCCTCGGCTGCTGGATGGGGGCCCTCATTCATGGGTAGGTAGTCAGGGACTCCCCACGGCTGTGGGTTTCACAGGTGCCTAACACCGGCTATGTGGTTAAGTACATAACTTTTTAATCTGATGTCATTTTCATTCATTCCTCAACTGATGGTACAGCGTCCCCAGCTACTGCAACCCTGGAAAGCCCCTAAGGAAGGATATTCCGGAGCACTACTGGGCCAAATACACTTTAGTCCTGGAAATCAAATCCAGTGTATAATGAAAAATAAATGAGTGTGGATTAGTCTAAGTTGCAGCTGCACAAATTTCATCCAAGGATGCTCTGGACCAAAAGAAGAAACCACCATAGATCTTGTTCAATGGTCCCTAGAAGATTTTGGTAAATATAAATCCCATTTGCTATAGACAAAGGTAATACAATTAGTTAACCATTTGGCCAATGTAACTTTATATATTGGATTACCTAATCTGGTAGGAGAAAAGGAAAGAAACAACTGACCACACTTCCTAAAGTTTTTGGTTCTATGAAGGCAGAAGCAAAATTGCCTATGGACATCCAACAGATGTAATATATACTTTCCTTTGTTAGATACATTTTAAAGAAAACTGGGGGATTAATGACCCAGTTAATATTCGACTCAGAAGCTACTTTGAGTAAAAAAGATGGATTAGTTTGTAGTGGCACCATGTCTTTGTGAAAAATCAAATAAGGAGATTTTGAAGACAGAGCCTGGATTTCAGATGCTCTTCCAACTGAAGTAATAGCCACCAGAAAAATGGTTTCCCAAGACAGAAATTTTAGGTCAGCTTTGGCTGAAGGTTTGAAGAGAGGTTGAGTTAAGGCTTGAAGCATAAAGTTTAAATCCCAAGGTAATGTTGGATCTTCTCATGCAAATCTAAGCAAAAAAGCTCCCTTGAGAAAGGCCTTGCACAATTTAGAAGTGGCTAATGTAGAGTTATTTTCACCCATGTGGAAATTCGAAACTGCAGCCAAATTAACTCTTAATAGTTGGAGAACTAGCTCCTTCATTTAAGATTGAAGCTAAAAACTCAAGGATTACTGATACAAGCATGGAAAAAGGGTCAAGGTCTTTGATAAGGGCCCAGAAGGCCAATCCTTTCCATTTACTCTTGTAAGTCTTTCTAGTAGAAGCCTTATGGGAAGATAGCAAAATATGACAGACTAGGGAAGAGAGTCTGGACTGTCTAGCAATTAGAGGAACTGGAGAAACCATGTGGTTAGTTTGAGGCCTGTTAAGTCTGGTTGAGTCAAGCCTGTCGGATGAGACAGGATGTCTGGAGTTGGATCCAGAACCCACTGAGGATGTAGAAAATGAGGCCAGAGGAACGAGAACCAAACCTGATGAGACCAAAAGGGAGAAATGAGGATGTGTGCTCTTCAACCAAACTGCTGAAGAAATTTGGAAATTAGAGGTCAAGGTGAAAATGCGCACAGGAGTTCAGAAAGCCAGTCATGGACTAGAACATCTCTCGGTGACTCTCCCAATGGAGGGATCAGGCAAAGAACCTGCTGCACTTGTTGTTGAGGGGAGAGGCGAACAGACTGCGGCATCGCTGGCCACTCTGATGGAAAACTCTCTCTGTCATGTTGACAGTGAGAAACCATTTGTGAGGCATCAGAATGAACCTGATTAATTTGTCTACAATTATGTTGGATTTCCCCAGGATGTGTGTTGCTATTAGAAGAGATCGCCTGTGCCATACTCTCATAGCTTCTCAACAAAGAGGGTAAGATCTGATTCCCCCTTGTCTGTTGATGTATCAGACTACCAACATGTTTTCCAGCTGTATCATAATTGCCCCAGATGGGAGAGAGTCTTGAAAGGCCTGCAACCCTAGGAGAACAGCTCTCATCTCCAGAACATTGATGTGTGTCCTGGCCTCTTTAGGGGACCATATACGTTGGACTGTCCTTCCCAAGCAGTGTCCCCCCACCTGAGCCAGGAGGTGTTAGTGGTCATCATGACTTTGGGGAGGAAAAGAACAAAGGGATGACCTTCGTGGAGCTGGTTTGAATGAATCCACCATAGAAGATATCTTTTGCATGCTTGAGTGAGCTTGACTGGCATGGACAATGGATGGTGGAGAATGGACCACTAAGTCGACAGAGTGCATTAAGGGATTCTCATATGGAACATGGCTAATGGGACATGGGTGATAGCAGCTGCCATGGACCCCAAAGTCTGTTGTATCAGGCTGGAATGGATGAATTCTGGATAATATTTCTTGACATGGGACCATACAGTGTCTATTTGAGTGTTGGGAAGAGAGGCTATCTGATTCATTGTGTTCAAATGAGCACCTATGAACTCCAGACTCTGCATTATGGTGAGCTGAGATTTGTTGTAATTGACTGCTACTCCTAGATGAGAACACAACTGGAATAAGTAGTCCCTTGTCTGTATCAGTTGATGTTTTGTTGAAGCAGTAAGGTACCAGTCATCTAAATACGGGAACACCCAGAATCCCAGCAGTCTCAAGTGAACTGCTACAACTGCCATGCATTTGAACACCCTGGGGGCTGTGGTGAGACTAAAAGGCAGTGCTCTGAACTGGTAATGATTGGCTCCCAGCTGGAAGCATAGGTATCTCTTGAAGCACTTTTTCATTTTGATGTGATATATGCATCCTGAAGATCTACGAAGCACATCCAATCATGCTTCTGCAGAATGGGCAGAATGGACTGACCCATAGTCATCCCATACTTTATATACTGTACAGAATGATTAAACCTGATAAGATCCAGAACTGGTCTCAAATCCCCTGTCTTTTTAGGCATTAAGAATAATCTTGAGCAAGTTCCAGACCCTCTCTGGTCTGGGGGGACCTCTTGAATGACTCATTTTTTTCGATTTTCTAGCAGATTTTTTTTATTTCTAGAGATGCTGCTTCCCTGTGACTGGGTGGAACAATGGGGATTTCCTTCAGAGCTGTTGGAGGGGTAGAGAAAATGGTATTGTATAACCTCTGGATATAATCCTCTGCACCCATAAATCTTTTGTGATAGCTAGCCAGGCTATCTGGTGCAAGGATAAATGACCCTGACTTCCTCCAGAGAGGGACAGTTGGTCCTCCTTTCATCAGTGCCGTTAGGGCCTATCTGAGAAGAATCTCTAGATCCCTGGTTCTGCAGACCACCTCTGCCACAAGGATAGTGTCTTCCATTTGAGTTTCCCTCAATGCCGCTGGGGGAAGTATCTCCACGTGACTCCTGGAAAGGACACTGGGACTTCTTAAATCACATTTTTCTACCAGCTCGTTGGTTTCAGGAGAAAGGCCTTTCAGGGGTAGAAAAACGAACACTAAAACCAATACAAATTCACTGAAACCACAAACCACTCAATAAAAAAGCTTTATTCAAACTTAAAGCTGCTAGAGAAACCCTTCACCTCATATGGCTTCCTCAAGCAAAGTAAAACAAACAACACAAGTAACCCATTTAAATAGTATCTCAGTCACACGATAGCATCTTCAATTAGATTTGTTTATGCAACTCTTTCAGCATAGGTTTTAAAGAGACACTGCCATTTAAACCAGGTAAAATGTGAGCCCTAAGGTGCAAAATCCAATGTCACTCCCCTACCTCTCTTCTATCTTTAATATTTCCTCCACGAATTGTATCATTTACTAACTTAAGAATAGAAAATGTACAGGTATGATTTACTCCTTTCTCTTTCATATGTTTATATGAAGCATTAGATAACACTTCTTTCCTTATTTCAGATAGATGGTTGCAAATGTGCTCTTTAAACTTCTGATTTGTTTTTCCTACATAGTACGTTTGACATACCTTAACATATGGCTAAATACACTAAATTACATGTTTCACAGTTACCATATGCAGTTAAACTTCCTTCCCTGTCACTGAATGTGTAAAAACCTTACTCACATCTACAAAACTACAAAAACTACACCTGCCACATTTAGATGTACCTCTTTGTTTCGAGTGTATATAGTCATTCATGCTTATTTGCTCTTTATAACCAAACATTTGTTTTAGATTGTGGCTTTTCTTATACCCAAAATTAATTTTTTCAGTGATTATAGCACTCAACTCAGGTACACCATATAAGACATGCCAGTATTTGTTAATTATTTGCTTTATACGTCTAGTTTTATTATAAGTCAACATACATCTAATTATGTTGTGTTTATTCTTCATAACTGCTTCTTGCCCTGTTTCCCTAGGAAAAATTGGTTTGGCAGTGGTTGCCCTATGTTTCATAACCTCATCATGGATGTTAGTCACTTTGTCTTATCATAGGTTCATAGGTTGAGACTAGGCTATCTGCCCTAGGGCATTTACAAGCCTAGCCAGAGTGTGTTTGGCTTTCGCCACCCTTTTAGATTAGTTGACTGTGCCTCTGTACAGGTAACAGAAGATGGCCCTTTTCAGGTTAGTTTACTGTGCCTCTGTCTAGTACGGACACAGAAGAGATCCCAGGGTTAAATCTACGGTCTCCCATCCACAAGTCAAGATTTCTCTTGAAGAGGGTCATTGAGGGGCTCTGCCTAGCATGGATTGGGATTTTGTTCCAGAGTGAGGGGAGCCTCTGGGATATGAATCTGTCCCTCCAGCATGTCCTATTTATTTCTGTGCTGAGGTTTAAGTCCCTGGAGCGTGTAGCTCTAAGGGATTTGGATTTCCTGAGGTGGAGCATGTCCATCAATTCTGGGTTGGACATGGCTTTATACGTCTGGCACAGATCGCCTCTGAGTAGGCGGTAAGCAACTGAGTAGAGCTGGAGTTTCTTTAGCCTAACTGCATAGGGCATCTGTTTGAGACCCTTGATCCTCTTGGTGAGGTACTTTTGGGGTCTTTCCAGTTGCTGCAGGTGTCAGGTAAGGTACATCCCAAATGGGGCATTATATTCAATTATGGGCCTGATGAGTGATGAGTAGAGGGGCACAATGACCTCTTTTGATCTAGATGTGAACCCTTTCATGATAAGGTGGGCTATATAGAAGGTCTTTTTAACCACTCTGGCAACGTGGTTGTCAAAGGAGAGAGATTGCTATCTACTTGGGTCCCCAAATCCCTAATTACTTCTTCCGTACTTAATGGATTACCACCTATGTGGTAATTTGTGGGCACTTTGTTTTTCCCAAAGGGAATGACTATGCACTTTTTGGCATTTAGCTTTAGGCCATGGCTCTGGCACCAGTTATCCGTCTCTGTGAGACCCTTTTGGAGGATGCTTGTGTCAGTCGGCGAGAAGATTATGGAACCCAGTTTGCAGTCATCTGCGAACTTGGTCAGCCATAGTCCTCCCGTGTTAGCCTGTACCTCAGAGAAATATATACCGAACAAGAGAGGTCCCAGGACTGAACCTTGTGGGACGCCACTTGTAACTGGTTTAGAGTCTGACATGGCACCTGCAATTCTAACCATGTGGGTTCTATCCCTGAGCCAGTTTGCAACCCGTCATGTGACATAGGGGTTGATATTTAAGCTGGTGAGCTTATTTATGATGCCCGAGTGGGGTATTGTATCGAAGGCTTTTGCGAGGTCCAGGTAGGCTGTGTGGACTACCTTCCCTTCATCTATGGTCTTGATGACTGTTTCAAAGAAGTCGACCAGGTTCAAGAGGTAAGATCTGCCCTTAACAAAGCCGAATTGGGTAGGATCCAGTGTTTGGAGGTTCCCAATGTCTTTGTTTATGAGTTCCATGATAATACGCTCCATAGCTTTGCAGACCAGGCTAGTCAGGCTTATAGGGCAATAGTTTCCGGGGTCAGTTGTGGCACCACCTTTGTGGAGTGGGACCACTGTTGCTGTATGTCATTCCTTGGGTACATATCCTGTAGTAAGGCTGAGATTGAACAGTGACTTTATGTGAGGGTTCAGTTCTTCTTGGAGCTCATGTAAGACGCAGCCTGGGACACCATCTGGTCCCATTGATGCTGTGTTTTTTGCTTTGGAGAGGGCAACTCTCACCTGTGCATCTGTGATATCAGGGAGGCTACACTCTGTTGGGATAGACATTTGCTCTTTTGGGGGGGAAGGGGGGAAGAAGTTTGCACTGAGCTTATCTACCAGGATATTGGCAATGTCTGTGGGTTTAGTGTATTTTTTGTCATTTTGCACTAACTCAGAGCATATCTGGGAGTTGCCACCCAGGTTCCTGACATAACTAAAGAAGGCCTTGTGATTATCTTTAGCGTCTTGTGCAATTTTTCTTTCAAAGCTGGCCTTAGATGATTTTATGAGGGATCGTAGTTTTTTGCTAGTACTGCTCAGAGATGCTTTCCCTTTTTGGAATTTTGCTCTATCATATAGTAGCTTCCTCCTTCTGTTGCATAGCTTATTTATGGCTGAGGTCCACCAGACAGGTCTCCTGCCTTTGGAGGAATGTGTCTTGGTTTTATTTGGGATAGCACGATCCATGCATTCCTCTAGGTGTCCATAGAATGCGTTTGTAAAGGATTCTGCGGTTTGGGCTGTATTTTCCACTGGCCCGGGGGGCATTGAAGGATTCCACCTCGGTTTTGAGAAGTGTGAAGTTTGCTTTTGAGAAGTTCTTCACCGTGGTTTCCTTGGCTGGAGGTGGGGATGGGATATGGATGTCCAGTGAGATTAATTTATGGTCAGATCTTACCAATGAGGGGTATACCTCTGGTATGGAACATGGAGTCCCCATGTTGGTGATGATCCGGTCCAATATGTTTTCCCCTCTTGTGAGGGTGGTGACCAGTTTTTCCATAGCATTTGAGTTTATAAATTCTAGGAGCCATTGGGCGAGGGTGTTGGGGCTTGAGTAGTGTTCCCAGTCTATGTTTGGGTAGTTGAAGTCACCCAATATAATGGTGTTTGGAGAGACCTTCATAGTCTCCATTGTTCTCAGGAAAGCCAAGTGGGGTCCCTGAGTTTGGGAGGGTGGTCTGTAGCAGGCTACAAACTGAAAGGCAGTTTTGCTCACTGTTAGTTGCACATGGATGTTCTCCGATGCTTCGTGCAGTGCCACTAACCTGGAGGTGTGGGTATCTTTGATGAATATGGATACTCCCCCTCCTTTTGTGGTTTGGTCCGAGTTTTGGGGCCGAAAAGCATGGTATGAGGTATAACCTGGTAGTGCTGGGGGTGCTCTTAGGAGCCTTGAACCAGGTTTCTGTTACTGCACAGATATCTATATTCTCCACACTGAGGAGAGCCTCGAGTGCGTGCATCTTGAGGTTTAGACTTCTGGCGTTGAGCAGCATTACCCTTAGTTTCCTTTTCCTTGTGTTTTCTATGGAGGTGGGTTTGTCTTTTGAGCCTTGCCTAAAAAAGGCACTATGGGGGTGGCAAGAGCCTTAGCCAGTATTCGAAAGCCCAGGGGTGACAGGTGCAAGCCGTCCCTAGCGAAGCAATGTGGCTTGTCGAGTATGTCATCCCAGGCTGACAGACACTTGATCCCCTTTGACTGACACCAATAGTTTAGCCAATTGTTAAAATTAATAATTTTGTCTTTATACTGTGGCATCATTCTTGGTGAGGGTAAGATGCTACTCAAGGTCAGGGTCATACCGGCCTGGGCTACATGATCAGAGAGCTCCTCTATGTCTCATTTCATGTAGTCCAGGGAGGTACGTCTCAGGTCATTCACACCAGCATGGACAATGACGGAGTCATATTTGTACTTGCTTTGCAGTGACCCGAGTGCCTGTGTTATGTGGCGGATCCTGGCACCCGACAGGCAGTACACAGTGACCTTCTCCTTGTTCAGCCTGGTAAGTGGGACCTCAGTGTGTTTGACACTAGAGTCACCTATTACTAGTGTATTAGGTGTGTTGTTTAGCCTTAAGGACTGTGACTGTGTGGCACACTGACTTTGTGAGCTATGTGATACGTGGGTATTGTTGTGGAGTAGCGGTTGCTTGGATGTCTGCTTTGGAGGTCTCTGCTGCTTGGGCAGATTTTTATTTAGAGCCTCTGAGTATGTTTTTGTGTGTTTATGTGTTTGGTTTGCTGTTGCGATAGGTCTATGTGAGACTGGATTTGTGGTGTGTGTAGTTACCTTCTCCTCCTGACTAACTGTGCCAATCCTGAGTTGAAAGAGCTCTGCCTCCAGTTTGGCTATATAGTTGCATCGCTCGCATATATTTGAGTTTGTTGGGAGGAGGAGAGGGTTGTCTGTGTACATAAGGCAGTTGTAACATTGTCTCAAGATTCCCAGATTCACCAACTGGACTGGAGAGTATACCCGAAACTGACCTTTGGACATGTCAGGCTAGTATAATGAATTTATTTTTTTTGATAGATCGGAAAGGATCTATAGGGTGTTAAGTACTTAAAAAAGAGTATAAGAGGGTGTAGTGCTTAAATTTATTGGTGTTTTGCTTGTAAGATCACTTATAAAAGCAAGTGCAATGCTTAAAAAATGAGAATAGAGTGCTTTCTTTGATATTTAGATCAGTTCTAAGGGAAAAAGTGAAGAGCAGACTTTATGGAGCCGGTAACAGTCAAAACCTGTTTTAAGCAGGGGACATGAAAGAGCTAGGAATTAGCTCAAAACGGCCAATAAACAACTAGTTTCTGAGCTGAGACCAAGTAAGGATATGGGCAACACAGGAACCTGTACTAAAGTCCGGAATCCAGCAAACCTGAATTCAGGACTATTCTAGTTAGAAAAGGCGGGAAACAAGGATATTTTTTTTTTTTTTTTTAAGACAGAAAGCAGGAAAACACAGTAAATGCTTAACACAGGCTAGAGCACTTGAGTGAGCAGCCTCAACAGTTAAATTAAACAAAAAACAGCCGATATTAAAGTGCAGGTAGCAAAAATGCAATAACACGCTTTTTTAGGTAAAAACAGCAGTTTCAGACTCGCTTTTCAGCGGGAATATGCAGTCGCTAGAGTATAGGAAGTAGAAAATACTTATATCAGGTAGCAGTCACTCTTTTTCGTCTCTCTCTGCTGCTAGCACCACTCTGCAGGACCACGAGGAGCTTTTGCTGTGTAGGAACAAGCGCAAAAAACGCGCCAAGCGGGTTTTTAAGCAGGGGACTTGAAAGAGCTAGGAATTAGCCCAAAACGGCCAATAAACAACTAGTTTCTGAGCTGTAACCACTCCTCCAGGGACAGATAGGCGGCTCAAAGCTCCCCGCTCTCACTGGTGAACAGAGAAGCTTCCTCCTATCCAAGTAAGGATATGGGCAACACATGAACGTGTACTAAAGTCCGGAATCCAGCAAACCTGAAATCAGGACTATTCTAGTTAGAAAAGGCAGGAAACAAGGATTATTTTTGTTTTTTTTTCTTAACTTCCCTTCACAAAGTCTGAAACAATGTTATTTAATTGTCTGCCCATATTACCATCATTTGTATTCTGTTTTGCTACTCTTACAGGTTGATTCTTCACTATATTTTCAAACATAAATTGTGGATGCATACTATTTTGATATAAGTATACATTCTTTTTTGCAGGCTTTCTGTAAAGCTGAATGCCTAAGGTCCCATTCCTGTCTTTAAAAATAGTTATATCTAAAAAAATAAATACTCTCTATTGATACTGTTTTTCTTAAATTTTGAAAATGAACTGGTAGTGGAAAGGTAATCATAAAACTCATTAAAATTAACTTCATCCCCTTTACAAATAAAAAACAAGTATTCTATAAACCTACAGTAAAATGCAACATTCCTTGTCAGACTATTTTCTGCAGAGAGAACAAACTTTCTTTCCCAAATAAGCATTACTATGTTTGCATAGCTATTTGCGGGTCTATATTAGAACATCAAAGTTTCAAAACTTCGAATGTTCTAATATCGAACCCTATTCAGCGAAAGCTGAAAACATCGAACATACAGAACAGCAAATTTTTTCCTAGAGAAAAAATTTGCTGTTCCAAAACACATACACCCAACACAAGCACACCAAACAAACAGCAATCTACACACATACACCTAAAATCTTACACCTAACCCTACACTAAACTATACACACACCACTAACTATCCACTTACCTTAACCCAAACCCTAACCCTAAGGTCCGTCATTATCGCACACTCACCTCACCTGCGCCCTAACCCTAACTCACCTACCCCGCCCTAACCCTGACGTCCACACAGTCGCACACTTACCTGACCCACGCCCTAACCCTAGCTCACCTAACCCGCCCTAACCCTCACGTCCACACAATCACACACATACCTAACCCGCACCCTAACCCTAACTAACCTAACCCGCACTCAATCGCACACTTACCTGAATCCGACCCGTAACTTTCCACCAAAGCGGTGAAAATACCGAAGCAACAGAAACGGACAACCAAATTCTTTCCCTAGGAAAAAATGTGGTTTTCTGTTGCTTCGATATTTTCAGCTTTCGCTGTATAGGGTTCGATATTAGAACATTCAAAGTTTTGAAACTTTGATTTTCTAATATAGACCCGCTATTAGCAACAGGTATTCCTATTGCTTCCCCTTTTCTTTGTATATACAACTGTTTTTGAAATAGAAACACATTATTTGTTAAAACCACATCTAACAGCTTACATAACATATTTATATATTGCTGTGAATATTTGGAGTAATCTAATACTCTCATCATTGTAAATAACAAATCTACATCTAAGGTGGCAAGTAAAAATTTATTAACATTCAGATTACTAGACCAAGTATACAGCTGCTGCAATAAATCCTTTGTGTCCTTTATAATTGTGCCTGTTTTGTCAAAACCAGCTTTTATTTGGGTTTCTTAAAAGGTACACAAGGGCTCAGTTACCCATCCTCTTGCTGCAACAATTAGTTTAAATGGGGGAGTTAATTGTGGACGTGTGTATTTTTGACAATCCGTAAATGAAGGGAATAGTAGGTATCTCAACTATCAAATACTGCAATAGGTTCTTATCAATTTTACCTTGTGTATATAACTCATTCACGATACTAAACACTCTATCTGTAATCTTATTACATTCATTCCTAGTAATTTTCTCACAGTCTGCACGTTAGCATATTTACCATTGATTCAATGTCAAATGAGGAGTCTAAAACAACAACTCTCCTACCTTTGTCAGCATTCTGTATCACTATTTTGCCATTATTCTTCAGTGCAGAAATAGCTAATTGCTCACCTTTAGTTATGTTATAAATTTTTTCAATTTTACAATTACTGTATAAATCTCTTTCTCCACTACTCTTTTGAATGCATGTAATACATTATGGTTATGCGGTATGAACAGACTAGATCTTTTACATCTATGTTATAAGCTGCTGGTAATATTCATATTATTTGCATCATTGTACAGTATTTTCACATGTATTACCTGTACAAAGTATTTAAACTTGGCAACAGTTCTTGCAATATCCGCCACTGCTGCTGGGAAAAAATTTAATCATTTTGATAGTACAGATCCTTCATCATGTATCAACGTATGGGATGATAAATTAATCATCAATTCAATCATATTTTCGCTGTCTGTCTGAGAGTTAATGGCCTCCTGTATGGCTGCTCCCATTGCCTAGACCTGCTTCTCCTTTGTGGCTTTGGATCTGCCATATATAAGAGTAGATTTTCAGAAAACAGGCACAATTATAAAGGACACATAGGTTTTCTTGCAGCAGCTATATACTTGGTCAAGTAATATGAATGTTAGTAAGCTTTTACTTGCCACCTTAGATGTGGATTTGTTATTTACAATGGTACCAAAGGACCATATATCTCGTTTCCTCTCTGCTTTTTACTGGCTGGTGTGATTAAGCACAAAATTATAATTTTGTGAAATCACTCCCCTTCAACTAGTAGGGCTTGGTGACTTCAAATCAAAGGGGGGCTGCAGGAGACAGCTGAATGGGTGGGGCCAATGGGATATGGCCAGCTAGAAAGGGGCGGAGCTATGCTCAAAACCACAAAAACTGTGACTTTAATTAAATACGCTGCCCTGGGTGCCAAACCATCATTATGAGAGCCCAATCAAGACAAACTGAAGTGTAGAAGAAAAAAACATTTCCAATGCATTGGCCACATGACAGCTTACTTACTATCTAGATAGAAACAAAAAGATTGTAAGGCATGAAAAAATAAATTACTTTTTAAATACATTACTGGAATGCCAGTCAAAATCAAGTATAAAAAGACAAGCAGCACTCAACTCAAACCCCTTCTCCTTGCACTGCAGTTCTAATTATAATTTAAATTCAGCTTTATAAAAGTACCAAGTAACATGCTGAAAGTAGCAATCTCTGTGATACACCCACTTGCAAAAATGTTTCTTATCCAAAAAAGACCTGCTGCCTGGCAACAACTATCTACTTGTTTCATGGGGAAAACATGATCAAAGTAAAAATGAACAGCAAACAAGAAACAAGCTCAAGATGCATAGCTTAAAGGATTACTGTACAGGTTATGGACCACACATGATAGATTGGCATTCTGTTTAGTTTACAGCTAAAGCCTGCAAAGATGACTGCAAGTCTCCAGCAAATGTAGCGAGATTCTGAAAATACTGTAATCATGTCCTTTATTACAAATACTGTTATATGCATTTCAATACCTAAGGCTTATAGGTTATGTAGTTATGTAAATATTCTCTGCATGGCAACAACAAAAAGGCTTTCAATGTTAGTAATTCTTTAACAGTATGCTTATTAAAGCTTACTTGCATCTTACAATCTCAGACAAGCTTACCTGATGGTCATTAATCATTGCTACTTAAACACAGAGCAACAGGCAGTGCAACAACATGTATTTTCTGAATAATAAGAAGCATAAATCAACAGTATAAAATATGACAGAAAACCAGAACATTCTGCAAAATCAAGGACAAATGAAAAGCCACTGTAGTACTTGTGTCTACCCTGGATGTGGAGATACTCTGTACACTTACACTGCATAACTGCTCCTTGTCTTGCTTGGACACATCCAGAGTCACTACATGGAAGAGTGGGTTGCAATAAGCATGTCACAATTTAAAATGTCTCTGGCTGACAGTGATGGCCCTGACCGATTTGTCATACCTCTCAACCTCAGAGCAAGAAATACGGACAAAGCCATAAATAGAAATGGGACAAAGGCAAAAAAATAAAGATTTTTAAATATTGCTCTTATAAACTTAGAAAGATAATAGAATAGTAGATCTTGCATTAGTATAACATTTCTAAAGGGTATGAAATCTGAAACTCAAATGTCTGTCATTATTTTCTAGCTTTGATCTTTAATGATTTGCCACTAATTTGCCAGAAAACCACAATTTTATGAAAAATGGACCAAAAATGTGATGCAAAAATATAAAACAGCCACACAATACAGCTGGGAACCTGTCAAAGAAGGAACACTTTTTTAATATTAGTACTGTTAAGAAAATCTACATGCATTTCTGAAATAAAAGTAATCTATAATTCTGATCATTACAGTTATTTCTTAATTGTAAACCCTCCACATTTTCTTCCAAAATTGCCATTTTGTGGAGGGATTATTAGGGGCAGAGCAACATTTTGAGCCAAAGTTGGGGACATTTGAGAGGTTTGGATATACCTAATTCTATGAAGTGATTTATTTGCATGTACCTCTCAACCTCTTAATGCAGGAAATCTGGACAAAGCCAAATATATTGGGAGAAGATACAGACAGTACTAAAAATTGCTGTTGCATAAGCTTAGTTGCTAGAATAACAAGTATTGCTTAAGCATGCATTTTTCTGAAGGGTATGAAGTCTGAAACTCAATGTCGTCATTATTTAGTGACTTCATTCCTAAATGATTTTCAAGAAAACCACAAATTATATGAGGAACAAACCAAAAATAAGAATCAAAAATCTATTCATTCTGTGAAAATCTGAACAGTTGAGAGGTATAGTTCAGCCGGGGCTGTATTTGAGTTTGCTACCCTTCCCCCCTCACAAAATCATGGTCGAATGGGGCCTCCCCCTTGCAGCCATTCCAATGTCCCATTAGTTGGCTATTTCAACCCATTTACCATAAACCCTGTAATGTGCATACTTGCTTTACTTCTATGATGATTTGGATTTCATTTCAAAGTTTTATTTCACATTTTACAGCACACACACTAATACACATCTGCTAAACAAAGCAATGCAGTCTCACAATGAAAATAGATGTAGCATTAAAACTTCTCTGCCCTTGAAACTCACATTAATTGAAACAGCATTGAAACCCACATTCAAAGAAAATACATCTGGCCAGTGGCAGATAAAGATTAACTTTGGGCTGTTCTCAAATCATAGGTCCCTTGCACACGAAACATACATGTGTTCTTTAATACGCCTTCCTGATTGTATTAAATTATATTCCTTGTATAATACAGTACAGTTGTTAGAGGATGTTTTAAATTTATAGTTTTGAACATTTTTCCAGTAAACAATGAAACAACATGCATGCACCAGTAATGAAAAAAAACTGCCCAATTCAGAATATTTCCATCATAAAAGTCTACTCAAACTTCTACAATCCACCAGTATTAGTAAATATGCACAATCTCCGCAGAAATAAAAGTCATGTAAATAATTCCACATTAAAACGATCTGTAACTAATGAAGATTTTGCTGCTAGCAAACAACTTCATATTTCATTATTTCATCTACAAATAAAGTGTCTGTTGCCCTTGAGGACTAAATTTCCCATGTTACATTAAAAAAGATAAGCTAGTAATATTGCAATAGGGAATGGATGTCACACTGATAACAGGTTGACAGTTACTAGGTATCTCCACCAAAGAGGACATTCTCAGGACTGCAGCATGCACCCCCTTTAAAAGTACAACACAGTACAGTATCAGCAATGCATCTACACACTGTGGGAGTAGAACCCACAGCCTTCTGCATTGAAAGCAAGTACACTGCCTGCTGTACTATTAACAATGCAAGTAGACTCAGCATAAGCAGCACTAAACTTCTCTTCCCCTGAAGTTCTTAGCTCCTTGTAAAATCCACTCGACACTCAACTGTATCTCTCAACGTTGCAGCACATGAGCACAAGAAATCTGGAAAAAGCCAAAATGTACTGGGGGGACAAAAGTCCAGAAACCAGGCACACATTTTAAACATTGCTTGTATAACCTTGGAAAGTTGCTAGAATAAAATGTTGTGCTACTGACATCCATTACACTGCTAAATCTTGAACCCAGGACCCTGGGCACTTCAGTCAGAGCAACATACCACAATGCCAAATCAGCTGTTTCCTGAATGACAGGAAGACTGAAACTTAAATGGCTATCATTTAGTGAATTCAGTTCTCACCATAGCTCTCAACCTCTTAGCACAAAACACCTGGACAAAGCCAATAATGGGGGAATACAGCCCCCAAAATTAGGGACACATTTCAAATATTGATCTTATAAAGTTAGAAAATTGCTAGAATAAAATGTTTTGTGTTACCATGTACTTTTTGAAGAATATGAAGTCTGAAATTCAAATGTCTGTCATTGAATTCAAAATCCAGAAAACCACAGATTTTATGAGGAAGAGAACAGAACAAAACAAAAATATGAGGCAAAAATCTGAATGCTTTTCACAAGTGGTGGTGGGTGTGGAACTCAGGTTCTTGCTACCTGCACCCAAGGTTGAGAGTTTGAACCTGAGTTACTCTCTCTCTAGCCACTATTTTTTTACACACACACACACACACACACACACACACACACACACACACACACACACACACACACACACACACACACACATGATCGCTCTGCCCCCCCCCATACACACACATGATCGCTCTGCCCCCCCCACACACACACATGATCGCTCTGTCTCACACACACACACACACACTTGCTCTGTCCCACAAATGCACATGATCGCTCTGTCCCACAATCACACACACACACACACACACACACACACACACACACACACACACACACACACACACACACACACACACACACACACACACACACACACACACACACACACACACACAGAAAAAGCTAGTACCTGGAGATCACTCTGTCCCATTCAAATAAGCAGTGAAAGTCCATATGCTCCGATGCACAAGCCAGTAGTCCCTTCCCATTTTTACCATTTACAGAGCAGCAGCTCTGTTTCTCGGTGCCGGAATGCCAAGCATGCATGGGTGCACTGCCTCTATGCATTCCGAGCATGCACAGACTGCAAACCTTGCAGTCTGATCCCCTTCCAGTCTATGTGGTTACACCACATAGACTTCTGGGGCATCTGTAGACCTCTGTCTTCTTCTGAATCCGGACTGGTTAAATAGCAGTCTGGATTTGAGTTTCAACTCATGCATGCATGAGTTCCAGGATTTTTTTTATTTTGGTTTTCTTTTTTGTACAGCTGGATTGGCTGCAGTCCTGCAATCCAATAGCATGAGCCGCCACTGCCTTCTTCTTCCTCTTCCAGCTTTTCCCAGTTAGGATTTGCCACAGTGGATCACCTGTCCACTCATGATTGGCAGTGGAGTTTTACAGTGTTGAGTTGCCAGCCCGGCACCCAACCTTCCACAGAAGGCACACACACACACACACACACACACACACACACACACACACACACACACACACACACACACACACACACACACACACTCATGCCTAGGGCCAATTTAGAGTGTTCACAGGTAGGTACTAGGCTATCGGCCCGAGGGCCTATGTAAGCCTAGCCAACAAGGTTCCCTGGCTTATGCTACCCAAGAAAGTTATTTTCCTGTGACACTGTCGAGCAGAGACACAGAAGTGATCCCCGGGGTGTATTTCCTATTTCCCATCCACTCATCAAGATTTTTCTTGAAGCGTGCTAATGAAGAACTTTGCTTAACATAGTTGGGTAGCTTGTTCCAGAGTATGGGAAGTCTCTGGGACAGGAATCTATCCCTCCAGCATGTCCTGTTTATTGTGGTGACAAGGTTTAGGTCCCTAGAGCATCTGGAGGGATTGTGATTTCTTTAGGTGTAGCATGTCCAACAGTTCTGGTTTGACATAGCTTTATATGTTAGGCAGAGATCACCTCGGAATAGGCAATATGCTATGTTGTAAAGCTGGAGTTTTTTGAGACGGTCAATGTAGGGTATCTGTTTGAGGCCAGTAATCCTCTTTGTGAGGTACTTCTGTGGCCTTTCCAGCTACTGAAGATGTCTTATGAGGTACATTCCAAAAGGGGCGTTGTACTCTATAATGGGTCTAATGATTGTTGAGTAGAGGGGAACAATGACCTCTTTTTTCCTGGATGAGAACCCTTTTATGATGAGGTGTGCCATATAGCAGGATGTCCTGACTACTGTGGCAATGTGACTATCAAAGGACAGACTACTGTCCACCTGGGTCCCAAGGTCTCTTATCACACATTCGGTGTTACGTAGACTGCTGTCTATGTAGTAGTTCATGGGTACAGAGTTTTTACAAAGGGAATGACAATGCACTTTTTGGCATTGAGCTTGAGGCCATGACTCTGACACCAGGCATCTGTCTCAGTGAGGCCCTTCTGTAGGATTTCCACATCATTTGGCGACTCGACTATGGCTCCTAGTTTGCAGTCATCTGCGAAATTTGTTAACCAGAGGTCTTCTGTGTTAGCCTGTACTTCAGAGGAGTAGATACCAAACAGGAGAGGTCCCAGGACTGAACCCTGTGGTACTCCACTTGTCACTGGTTTGAGGTCAGATTTGGATTAGCAACTTTTACAGTGTGGGTTCTGTCAGTGAGCCAGTTGGCAAGCCATCTTGTAACGTAGGGATTTATAGCTAGTTTAGTGAGTTTAGCTATAAATCCACAATGGGGGATGGTGTGGAAAACCTTGGCAAGGTCAAGATAGGCTGTGTGAACCACCTTACCTTCATCTACGGCTTTGGTGACTGCCTCAAAGAAGTTGATCAGGTTCAGGAGGCATGATCTGCCTTTCACAAACCTGAACTGGGTGGGATCCAGAGTTTGGAGGTTACCAATGTCTTTGTTTATGAGTTCCATGATGATATGTTCCATGGCCTTGCAGACCAGGCTCATCAGGCTAATAGAGAGATAGTTCCCAGGATCAGTGTTGACTCCCCCTTTGTGGAGTGGGATAACTATTGCTGTACGCCATTCTGTGGGCACAAAGCCTGATGTGAGGCTATGATTGAACATGGTGCTTAGGTGGGGAGCTAGTTCGTTCTGAAGTTTGTGTAAAATGCAGCCTGGAATGTTGTCCGGTCCCACGGATGCTGTGTTTTTGGCTTTACAGAGTGCAGCTTTTACCTGCGTAGTTGTGATTACAGGGACTCTGCATTCTTCCTGTATAGATATGGCCCTTTAGGGGGTGGGGTTGGGGGGTAAAGTTAGCACTGAACCTATCTGCCAGGATGTTGGCAATATCAGTTGGTTCTGTAATTTTCGTGCCGTTGTGCTGTAACTCAGAGAAGATCTGGGTGTTGCCATTGAGATTCTTGACATAGCTATAGAATGTTTTGTGGTTGTCCTTAGAATCAGTGGTGATTTTGTTTTCGTAGCTAGCTTTGGAGGATCTTATAAGGGATCTCAGCTTCTTACTGAGGCTGACCAGGGAGCTACTCCACTCATGGGATTTTACTCTCTTTTGCAACAATTTCTTCCTTCTGTTGTACAGTTTGTTTATGGCAGGGGACCACCAAATTGGCTTCCTTTTTCGGAGGATAGCATCTTGGTTCTGAAAAGGGATAGCATAAAAGGGATTGTGCTGTAACTCAGCAGATCTGGGTGTTGCCATTGAGATTCTTGACATAGCTATAGAATGCCTTGTGGTTGTCCTTAGAATCAGTGGTGATTTTGTTTTCGTAGCTAGCTTTGGAGGATCTTATAAGGGATCTCAGCTTCTTACTGAGGCTGACCAGAGAGCTACTCCACTGATGAGATTTTACTCTCTTTTGCAACAATTTCTTCCTTCTGTTGTACAGTTTGTTTATGGCAGGGGACCACCAGATTGGCTTCCTTTTTCGGAGGATAGCATCTTGTTTCTGAAAAGGGATAGCACGATCCATGCACTCGTGTAAGTGCTTATAGAGTGCATTTGTGTAGGATTCAGCAGTCGTAACTGTACTGCATGGGTGTCATGAAGTTCACCACTTCTGTCTTAAGAAGCATGAAGTTGGCTTTGGAGAAATTTTTTACCATGGTTTCCTTAATGGAGGGTGGGGGCGGGATGTGGATATCAAGGGTGATCAGCTTATGTTCGGATCAGACCAACGAGGAGTTGACTTCAGGTGTGGAACACCGGTCACTCATGTTGGTAACGACTAGGTCTAGGATATTGTCGCCTCTGGTGGGGGTGTGGATAAGCTGATCCAGGGCACTGGAGTTTATGAATTCCAGAAAGCATTGTGTGAAGGAGTTGGTACACAAGTAGTTTCCCAGTTAATGGTGGGGTAGTTGAAGTCGCCCATTATTAATGTGCTTTGTTGAACCCTAATATTTTCCAGTACATCAAGAAAGAGGAGTGGGAATCCTGGGGCATGGTGGGGGACCTGTAGCAAGCTACAATTTGGATTGCAGTTTTGCCCAGAGTTAGTTGCACTTGGATAACCTCGGATGCATTATGCTGAGCAACTAGCCTGGAGGTGTGGATATCCTTAATGAATGTAGACACATCTCCACCTTTGTTGTTCCGGTCCAGATTACATGGCCGAAAAGTGTGGTATGAGTTACAGCATGGTAGTGCAGGGGTGCTCTCTGGAGCCTTGAATCAGGTCTCAGTCACTGCACAGATATCGATGTTCTCTATTTTAAGGAGTGCCTCGAGTGAGTGCATTTTGAGATGTAGCATTACCCTCAGTTTTTGCTTGCCTGTTCCTGTTATGGTGGTGAATTTGTCATTTGAACCTTGCCTAAAAAAGGCACTATAGGGGCGGCAAGAGCCTTAACCAGTATCCGGAATCCCAGGGGCGACAGGTGCAGGCCATCTCTGGCAAAGCATCGTGGTCTGTCATCCATGTCATCCCAAGCAGACAGATGCTGGATCTCCTTAGAATGACACCAGAAGCTTAGCCAATTATTGAAGTCAATCATTTTGTCCTTGTACTGCAGTATCATTCTGGGTGATGGCAGAATGCTACTCAGGGCTAGGGTCATACTTGCCTGGGCTACAGGATCGGAGAGCTCTTCCATGTCTCTTTTCATGTAGTCCAGGGAGGTACGTCTCAGGTCGTTCACACCAACATGGACAATGACAGAGTCATATCTGTACTTGTGGAGTGACCGAGTTTCCAATCCACCTACAGCATGTATATGGGATGTGGGAAGAAACAGGAGCACCTGGAGGAAACCCTCGCAACCACAGGGAGGACATGCAGACTCCGCACAGAAAGCACCCCAGCCGCAAATTGAACCGGAGAACCTCTTGCTGTGAGGCGGCAATGCTAACCGCTGCACCACCGTGGCCATCCATGAGCCACCACTGCCTTCACCTATTTAGATTTACTGGCCATTCTACCGTATTCCATAGTACCAGAATACAAAAGTGACCACTCCCTTTCAATCTATCTTGCTGTTTTAAAAATAGAGACTCTCCACCAAAACTTAACTTTTTAGACAGGTAAAACTTAACTTGTTTACTTTCACATCTAACTTCTCTAATGCACACTGCAGTGTTTAGGATAAACCATTTTTTCATCTTACCTTTAAGCATCTATTGCAAGACCACCAGTTATTGGAGAGCCCACATTCTGCCTCTCAGTAGTCATCTTGGGATTAGTGCTTCTGTTTTCTCCTGGTGAGATAAGGAGTGCAGTTACATTATTTCCCGGAACTTCTGATCACCAGAAAGCTTAATAACTGCTTTATAGGTGACAGGTTGGAATCTGTGCTTATATTCTGATCCTGGTGAGAGTAGGAGCAGAGTGCATTGATTCCCGACTCTTTCTGGCTGGCGAGTGAGTGTCTGTGCTTAACGTACCTGATTGGTCTGGTTGTTATTCGCGGCATCTACCAGAAAAAGGCGACAAGCCTGCAGACCCTTGCATCATCTGAGACAAGACTGTGGATCACCAAACAGGCCGTGGCCTGCTTCTCTTCTTGGGATTGGTGCTAACATTTTGCTTCTGGTGAGAAAAGAAGCAAAGGAGTATTGTATCCCAAAAGAGTTAAGCTGTGCTGAGACAAGCATTAGTAGTAGCCAGCCAGTAGCCATTCATGTGACTCCCCTCTTTTCATCATTCTTGATAAGCTATTTCTTTATTTTTCAGTAAGTACTGCTTGATTTCTTTATAATTTCAGAATATCTGCCTAAATACTTCATCCTTAAATTTTGAGGGTCTACGTATTAGTTCCCCTCAAGTGTTTGGCAATGCTCTGTACAGACGCAGACAGCTTGAGTGACATTTTTTTCTTGTAAAAGGAATATATAAGGAAAAAGCTCCAGTACTTAGTAATAATGACCATCCCTTGAAAAACACAAAATTTCTATCACCATGAAACAAACACCATGCTAGACTGCTGGAAAATATTTGTCTTGTTTATTCTCCGTACATCATTCTGGTACCTCGGCTTATCACCTTCAAGGAATAATTCAAATAAAAAAAAAGAAGTTATGTACTCAACATAATGTTCCATCTGAGTAGGTAACTTCATTTGTCAGCAACCTGTGGGTATCGGATCTGACCCGGCAGCTTTCCAAGCTAGAGATCTGAGCTCCAAGCTCCTCCCCTTACCCATAATACCCTGGTACCTCCCTCCAGTCCTCAGACTGAGTTTGCCCAATTATCAGACAGCACCAAAACAAGTAAAACCTGAACATCCTAACCTGATACCTACCAGGAGTGAATCCCTTAATTATTCAGGTAACGAACTACAGGTTAGGGGGAAGGAGGGGGGGAGGGGGGTTGGTTGCTGACAAATGGAGTTACCTACTCAGATGGAACGTTATGGTGAGTACATAACTTCTTTATCTGAAGTAGTTAACTTCATTTGATCAGCAATCTGTGGGACAGAGTCCCCAGCTACCAAAAATCTTGGGAGATCCTCAAGGAAGAATATTCCGGAGCACTGCAGAGCCAAAGGCTGCCCTCCCTCTGGATATCAGATCTAATATATAATGAGAAATAAAGGTATGAGAGGAAGCCCAAGTAGCCACAGAACAAATGTCATCCAAGGGTACCCTTGACCAAAAGGCAGCAGAGGTAGTCATAGAATGGGTAGAATGCGCACGAACCCCCACGGGCTCAGGCCGACCAGAAATTTTGTACATGAGCAAATTCAGTGAGATATCCACCTAGCTAAAGTCACCTTTATTACTAGTTTACCCAAGGATGGCTTAGCAAAGGAAACAAAGAGCTGCTCCGACTTATGAGAGGCAGCTGTTCTGTGCAAATAAAAGTGCAACTGTCTATGTACATCTAATGAATGGAGTCTGTACTCTCCTTTGTTCTGGTAGTTAGGGAAGAAAACAGGCAAATTTATGGATTGGTTGATGTTAGCCTCGGAAGCCACTTTAGGTAAAAAGGAGGGATTAGTCATGAGGGATACTCTGCCCTTATGGAAGACAAGACACGGAGGTTTAGTACAAAGGGCCTGAAGCTCCGATACCCTTCTAGCTGAGGTAATAGCAATCAAGAAGGCAGTTTTCGAAGACAAATACTTTAAGTCAACTGAAGCTGCAGGCTCAAAGGGGGGGGCAGTAAGAGCCAGGAGGACTAAGATTAGATCCCACGGAGGAACCGCATTCTTGACAGGAGGTCTTAAAAGAAAGGTGCCCTTCAAGAAGGTCTTACAGATCTTAGAGGAAGCTAAGGGACCAAGATTGTCTCCGATGTGGAAGTGGGAAATGGCTGCCATTTGAACCTTCACAGTTGAAGAACTGGCCCTCTGATGAAAAATGTGGGATAAGAACTCAAGTACTGCTGGAATGGGAGCCATAAAGGGGTCCAAATTCCTTTGTCCGGCCCAGATAGAAAAACGTTTCCATTTACTGTTGTAGACTTTCCTGGTAGAAGGCTTATGTGCCGCCACCAGGATGGATTTAACTGTGGATGAGATGCCGGGAGTCCTAGCCACTAATGGAACTGGATCAACCAAGAAGAAAGCTTGATGTCATCCAGGTTCAGAGTTTTCAATCCCGAAGGATGAGAAATTAGATCCGGAATGGGATCTAAGATCCAAGGAGGAGCTATGAGATGAGACCGCAGGTATGGGAACCAGGTTTGACGAGGCCAGAATGGGGCTATGAGGATAACCTTGCTCCCCAACTGACGAGCTTTCTGCAAGAACTTTGTCATTAACGGGAGAGGAGGATAAGCATAAAGAAGACCGGATGGCCAAGCATGAACTAGAGTGTCTCTGGGGCTCTCCCCCGGTGGAGGGATTAGAGAGAAAAACTCGCTGCACTTTGCGTTCGAAGGCGATGCGAACAGATCGCAGCAAGGTTGACCCCATTTGAGGAAGATCTGTTTCGCTACCATGGGGGTTCAGAGACCACTCGTAAGGTGACAGGATAGTTTGACTCAGCTTGTCCCTTAAAATGTTGGACCGACCCTTGATGTGTGTTGCTAGCAGAAAACCGTTGGTGGATATTGCCCACTCCCAAGCTCTCATGGCCTCTCGGCAAAGGGGGTAAGACCTAGTCCCCTCTGTTTGTTGATGTACCAGACCACTAACATGTTTGTCTGAATTGCAATAGTCCCTAGAGGAAGAAGGACATGGAGAGCTTGCAACGCTAGAAGCACTGCCCTCATCTCCAGAATATTGATATGCAGAACGGTCTCTGTTGGAGTCCACGTGCCTTGGGCGGTTCTGACCATGCAATGTCCCCCCCACCCTAGGCGAGAAGCGTCCGTGGTCACCGGGGCTTGGGGTAGAGGCATCAAAAAGGGCCGCCCTTCCCGAAACTCTCGGGAATAGAGCCACCAAAGCAGAGATTCCCTGCAAACCCTGCTGAAGGGAATCGGGGAGTACAACGGATGTCGAAGGATGGACCACTGGACCTGCAAGGTCCATTGAAGAACCCTCATATTCAAGTGGGCTATGGGGTGAAAGGTTGATAGCCGCCGCCATAGACCCTAGAGCCCTCAGGACTAATTCCGCTGGTGGGGCCGGAGACTGTAGAAGAGCTAAGACATGGAGATTTAGGTTGCGGAGTCTGTCAGACATCAAGAAGGCCTTGGACTGAAGCATGTCTATTCTGGCCCCTATGAAGTCCAGGACCTGAGCAGGCTGAAGGGACGAATTTTTTGTAATTTATAGTGATCCCCAATTGGTGGGCCAAACGCATGACATAATCTCTGGCTGAGCATAGTAGATGCCTGGTGGGAGCGGCGAGGAGCCAGTCGTCCAGGTAAGGAAAGACCTGTATTCCCTGAAGCCTCAGGTGGGCCGCTACAACTGCCATGACCTTGGTGAACAACCTGGGGGCTGTGGTGAGGGCAAAAGGGAGGATCCTGAACTGATAATGACTGTCCCCCAACCGAAAGCGGAGAAACTTCCTGGATCACCTGTTCATTAGAATGTGATAGTACGCATCATTGGGGTCTATGGAGCACATCCAGTCGTTCTCCTGCAGAAGGGGAAGAATAGATTGAATGGTGACCATCCGGAATTTCTCCTTGGCAACGGACAGGTTCAATGTAGACAGGTCGAGAACTGGCCTTAAGTCCCCTGTCTTTTTTGGCACCAAAAATAACCTGGAGTAATTGCCTGATCCGGACTGGCCTGGGGGGACGCGCTGGATGGCTCTTTTTCTTAGCAGCTCTTTTATCTCTAAAGCTGCCGCCTCCCTCTGATTGGGTGGGACATCGGGGAGGAGCCCCAACTGAGGGGGAGGGTTCAAGAAGGGAATAGAGTAACCTCTGGATATTATTCAGAGCACCCAGCGGTCTGTCGTGATAGACTCCCAATGTGCTAGGTGTTCCGAGGAATGCCCCCCGACTGCCTCCAGAGAGGAGCAGTCGGGCAACCCCTCAGGGTTGCTGTGCGAGTCGGTCGGAAAAGGGTTCCCTCGACCCGAAATTCTTCGGCCCCCCTCTGCCTCTGGGCCAGCGTCCGCCTTGTCCTCCCCTGCCTCTGAAGGACGAAGGGTCCGAAGCGAAATGGGAATGTTGAGATTTCCGGAGCCACATCTTCTTTTGTCCTCTCTGGTTCCTGGAAAAGGACCTTTGAGGAGCCGAGAAGCAGATTCCGATGGCAGACAACGTCTTCCCTTCTTTCTCGCTCTGGAGTAGCATATCTCGGACGGTCTTGCCAAACAAGGTAGAACCATCAAAGGGAGCATTCGTGAAGGACACCTTGAAGGGTTCCGCAAAATTGAAAAGACGGAGCCAGGCATGACGCCGCAAGGCGATGCCTGCTCCGCTGGCTCTAGCCGCCCCCTCCGTGGCATGGGGAGAAGCTGCACAGAAGTGTTGGATACCAACTTTAGAGTGGCCATTTGTGCCGAGAAGGTCTGTTTGTCCTCGGCCAACATGGACTCCGGGAGTGACCCAGCGTACTCTTTGATTAGATCCCACTGAAGGTGATTCACGTGTGCCAAGTAGTTCAGTGCCCTTACGGGGAAGGTGGCTGAAGTGAACATCCGCTTTCCAATGCGGTCCATCTTCCGAGACTCCTTGTTGGGAGGATGTACCAAGGAACTATCCTGTGCCAGTTCGTTGTTGGTGGCAGCTGCCACCACCATGGCATCTACTGGGGAACCTTTGCTCCACACCATCCTGTCTGTCGGGGGAATAAGGATCTTATCTGGTCTCCTGGGGATCGGCTCTACAGTGTCCGGCTCCTTCCATGCCCTGGTATTTATAAGATCTACCAGGGGGTCGGCCGGAGGGAACACCCAAGAGGTAGATGGGCCTGCGTCAAACGCCTCCAGAAACACAGACTTTTCCAAGGAAGGTTTTTGGGCTGACCACCCCCCTCTAATGCACAGCATCTCCATGATGTCTCCAAAGGAGATGTCTTCGAGGGGTGACCTGGGGGAACCTTCCCCTTCCTCCAAGTCAGTGTCTTCCGTGAGGGACTCGGGGGAGTCCAAGTGCCTCCTTTTACAATTTCGTTTGTGAGGAACCTCTTCTGGGGAGCTGTCCGAGGAGGGCTCACCAACCAGGTCCTGTTCCTCTAGGGGAACCATCTGGAACGTAGACGCAGGCTGTCCCTGGTGCCGGATGATGGAAGACAGGCCCATCTGCGAGGGAATGGCGGGTGGATCTGTAGCACGAGCCTGGGGCCTCGAATCCCTTGAGAGGACCCTCTCCATGACGTCGAAGGCCGAAGGTGAACCGCTCTCCCTAGGATCCGAGAGCAGCCCCCTTGGATCCGACCTGTGGATCAGCGCCGGAGCTGAAGCGATTGAACACGAAAGAGAAGTGTGCTCCGACTGCATCAGAGCCGAAGACACACTCACCCCTCCAGATCCAAGGCTCGGCTCACAGCCCCGAGAGCTCGGATCTGAAAAAGGACCCGACAAACTCGAGGATACAGCCGGCGTTGAAGTAGCGATTACTATCGGTGCCAAATCCTCAGCTCCAATGTTACCCGGATCCGATGGCTCTGAAACCAGATAATGGATCGGAGAAGGAGCAATGGGGGCAAAGAAAGGGGCTGAGCTCCCCCCTGGAGGGGGCGAGGCAAGAGCACTCTCATCTGCATCTGGGCCTGGAGGAAGCGATGCATCATCCGGTCCATGTCCACGTCCGAAAGGCTCCTCGTTGATCTAGAAGAAGCTGCCAAGGCTGGCCGGGAAGGCCGCCTTGACATCCTCGAAAGTGACCGGGTCTCCTCCTCTGGCTCCGGAGAGAAACGTGGAGAATGGAGCCGAGAGGGGGAAGACCCGGAGACCTTCAAGGGAGAAAGGAGCTGCTTAGCCGGCGGGGCCGAGGGGGCAGAATCGGCCCGCCGCTTGTGGCTACTATGCCTCTCCCTGTCTCTTTCCTTCTCTCTTTCTTGCCTATCTTTCTTTCTGGAGTCCCTCTCTCCCTGGGATACAGTGGGAGTTTGAGTCCCGGCCAGGGGAGCAGGAACAGTTGGCTGAACAGCTGCTGGTGCCACTGACCCTCAAAGCCCAGGGGTTGAAGCCGGTACAGATCTGGCAGCCTGATGATAAATGAGCCACCCCCAGGCAAATAATGCACTGAGTGTGGCCATCGGCTGGGGACAGCTTATGGCCACACTCAGAGCATTTAGAAAATATGGCCTTAGGGCCTTCGGCCATGACAACTCACACACCCTCACACACAGTTAAGGGGAAGGGAAAGGTTAAGACTAACTGACTACTAAAACAATTTAAGCTAAATAAACTAAGGGTCGATTAATACACACACACACACACACACACACACAAAATTTAGTTTGAGAAAAACAGTGCAAAAAACCCTATTAAACCACTCACAAAACCACCAGGAGCTCGTCACTCATGCTTCAAGAAGCCGTGGCAAATGAGATCTGAGGACTGGAGGGAGGTAGCAGGGTATTATGGGTAAGGGGGAGGAGCTTGGAGCTCAGATTTCTAGCTTGGAAAGCTGCTTGCTCGGATCCGGGTCGGATCCGATACCCACAGGTTGCTGATCAAATGAAGTTAACTTCAGATCTGCGGTTTCCGCTGCCAAGAATATACTAAATCATTTTGAAAGTCACCAATGTCTCTAACCAATTTTCATTTTTTTCCATCGATTAAATTCTGCTCCACTTTTTGAATTTTTACATTGATTTCCCGAAACATACTTTCGTACAATGCACTCGACACTTCAGACGTTAATTCATTCTGCAGCTCCGTGATCTATGATATAATATATTACAATATGGTATCCAACAAACACGAATGAATGCAATATGGAATTAAATTAAAATAATTGTGTTACAGTCACATTCGTACCGGTTTAAGTCTATACTCCAAGTTTATCTAGTTGATGTAGTATGCTCCCATTTAAAATGTATTTAAAATGTATTTAAAATGTATTTTTTAAGATATTGTGAATGTTAATTATTTTCTTAAGACAACATTTCTGAAAGGTAGGGTTTATGATAAAAGTTGTGCTTATGTATTCATGTATTTATACAATGGTAATGAAGTCATATTGAAGTGTCACTAACCATTTTTCATGTAGAAAATGAATAGGTATTTATAGGAAGTGGTGCCACTTTAAAATAAGGAGCAATTTATGTGTTAATTGATTAAATACTTTTAGGCACTGGTGTATAAAAGGGGATGTATTTTGTATTTGAATTATTCCTTGAAGGTGATAAGCCGAGGTACCAGAATAATGTATGAAGAATAAACAAGACAAATATTTTTCAGCAGTCTAGCGTGGTGTTCGTTTCATGGTGACAGTAATTTTGTGTTTTTCAAGTTATAGCGGTGTGGTTCTAGTGTTCGTGTAATAATGACCATCCCTGCTGGCATGTCTAAAAGTCAGTTCCCTGTGCTTTCTCATATTAACCTGGTGAACTTGGGCATTCTGAGGCAGTGTAGCAACTGCCTCATGTACACAGACATCCCTCTTGTGAGAGATGCACTGATATATCGAAATTGGAAGTCATGCACTCTCAAGCCAAGACCGGAATAGCTGGTCAAGAGGAGAAGGTCAACACCTGCACCACACCACATGCAACACATATCCCTCCAGAACACCCACCATCACAGCTCAGACATAAAAACACAAACCACACACCCACCTTTGCAGAGACTCTCAATAGAAATCTACCCAATCAGCAGAGACCTCCAAGGCAGAAACACACTCGACCACCACAACACAGCACAAACCACAAGACACATAGCTCACCTACACAGTGTGCCCCTCAACCTAAGTCCCTAAGGCAAAACAGCTTGCCCAATACACTAATCATAGGTGACTCAGTAGTGAGGCACACTGATGCCCCACTCACTAGGTTGAATAAGGAGAAGGTAACAGTCAGCTGTCTATCAGGTGTCAGAATCTGACACATAACACATGCACTCAGGTCACTCCACCACAAGTACAAGTATGACTCTGTCACTGTCCACGTGGGTGTGAATGACCTGAGATGCACCTCCCTGGACTACATGAAAAGAGACCTGGAGGAACTCTTGGATTATGTGCCCAGGCAGGTATGAGCTTAGCCCTGAACAGCATCCTACCATTGCCCAGAATGATACCGTAGTACAAGCAGAAAATGATTGATTTCAACAACTGGCTAAGTTTCTGGTGTCATTCTAAGGGGGTCCAGTATCTGTCTGCTTGGGATGACATGACTGACAGACCTCGATGCTTCACCAGAGATGGCCTGCATCTGTCATCCCTGGGTTTCCGGATGCCGCTAAGACTCTTGCCACTCCTATAGTGCCTTTTTTAGGCGATGTTCCAAAGACCAAATTACCACTGTAACAGCTACAAATAAATGCAATCTGAGGATCATGCTGCTCAATGCTAGAAGTCTAAATCTCAAGATGCACTTGCTTGAAGCACTCCTCAAAATGGAGAACATCGACATTTATGCTGCAACAGAAACATGGTTTAAAGCAGCAGAAAGCACCCTTGCGCTACCAGGCTATAACTCATTCCACACCTTTCGGTCCCAGAATATGGACCAAAGCTACAAAGGCAGTGGTGTCTCCATATTCATAAAGAATATGCATACATCCAGGCTAATAACCCAGCATAACGCATCTGAGATACTTCAGGTACAACTAACAATGGGTAAGATGGCGATTCAGGTTGTAGCCTGCTACAGGTCCCCAACCATGTCCCAAGACTCTCACTCCACATTCCTAAGCATCCTGGAACCTATCAGGGTCCAACCCAACACTCTCATACTAGGTGACTTCAGCTAGCCCTCCATCAAATGGGAAAACTACTCATGCACCAATACACTGGCCCAGCACTTCCTGGAATTCATCATTTCCAGTGCCCTGGACCAGCTCATTTTTACCCCCACTAGAGGAAGCAACATACTTGACCTGCTTATTATTAACATGGGCAACCGTTGCTCTACACCAATAGTCAATTCCTCCCTGGTTAGATCCGACCACAAATTAATCACCATGGAAATCCGCATCTCACCCACACCCCCCACAAAGGTAACCACCATGAAAAACTTCTCCAAAGCTGACTTTGGGCTCCTAAAAAATGAGGTGGCTAACTTCACTGCACCCATGCCAATGGAAAATAGATGCATGACTTCCAAATCATACACCAATGCACTGTACGAACACGTACATAAATGCGTGGAACTAGCCATACCCAACAGAACCAAAACACACTCCTCCAAATCTCCTCCAAAAAAGGAAGCCAATCTGGTGATCCTCTGCCATTAATAAACTCTACAACAGAAGGAAGAAACTGTTGGAGAAAAAGCTGAAGTTCCACGACTGGAAAAGCTCCCTTACTGGCTTCAACAAAAAGTTGAGATCCCTCATTAAAACCTCTAAAGCCAGCCACAAAGGCAGACTTGCAGCATACACTTAAAACAACCACAAAGCCTTCTGTAGTTATATCAAGAATCTCCATGGCAATACCCAGGTTTGCTCCAAGTTACTGCACAATGGTATCTCCTATACTGAGCCAACAGATACTGCCAACATACTAGCTGACAGATTCAGTGCCAGCTTTACCCATCTCTCCCCCTAAAGGGCCAATCACAATACCGTAGGAATGCCAGGCACCCAGCATTATTGCAGCACAGGTTAAAGCTGCATTGTCCAAGGCCAAGAATACAGCTTCCATGGGACCCAACAATATCCCTGGATGTGTTCCACATGAACTACAAAGTGAACTGGCACCGCATGTGTGTGCCCTGTTCACTCAAAGCCTCACCTCAGACTTTGCCCCTACTGAATGGTGTACTGCTACAGTCGTCCTTCTCCATAAAGGGGGAGCGACTACAGACCCTGGGAACTATCATCCCATTAGCCTGACGAGTCTGATATTTAAGGCTATGGAGCACATCATCATGGACCTAATTAACAAGGATATAGGGAATCCCCAAAGTCTAGATCCCATGCAATTTGATTTTGTGAAAGGTAGATCATGCCTTCTCAACCTGGTTGACTTCTTTGAGTCAGTCACCAGAGCTATGGATGAGGGCAAGGCAGTTCATACAACCTACTTCGATCTGGCCAAGGCCTTTGATACCATTCCCCACTCAGGAATTGTTGATACATTCACCAAACTAGGCCTCAACCCCTATATCACAGTTGCAAACTGGCTCACAGATAGAACCAACTACACAGTGTGAAAGTAGCAGACTCCAAGTCTGGCTGCCGACCAGTCATGAGTGGAGTCCCACAGGGATTGGTCCTGGGTCCTCTCTTGTTTGGCATCTACTTCTCAGTAGTCCAGGCCAACACGGAGGCAATTTGGCTGACCAAGTTCACAGACGACTGCAAGCTGGGAGCCATTATTAACTCCCGAAGTGATGTAGACATCCTACAGAAAGGCCTCATTGAGACCAATGACTGGTGTCTAAACCATGGCCTTAAGCTTAATGTAAAAAAATACACTGACATCCCCTTTGGGAAAAGCTCAGTTCCCACTAATTGCCACATCAATGGGAGCCCACTGAACACTGAAGGAGTTATAAGACATCTGGAGACACAGGTTGACAGCAACCTCTCCTTCGATCACCTCATTGCCACTGTGGTCAGAAAGTCCTTCTATGTGGCACATCTCATTACTAAGGGTTTTGCATCCAGGAAGAAAGAGGTCATCATCTCTCTCTACTCTTCCCTCATTAAGCCAACCATAGAGTATAATGCCCCATTTGGCATGTACCTCACTAGACACATGCAACAGCTGGAAAGGCCACAAAAGTACCTCACAAAGAGGATCCTAGGCCTTAAATACATGTCCTACATGGACAGACTCAAAAATCTCCAGCTATTCTCTGTCTCATATCACCTACGAAGAGGTGATTTCTGCTTGACTTACAAAGCCATGTCTGATCCAGCTCTTATAGAAATGCTAACAGCTAAAGAAATTCCAATCCCTCCGCACCACACACTCCAGAGACCTCAACCTCATTACCTTAATCAACAGAACATGATGGAGGGACAGGTTCATAACCCAGAGACTGCCCATGCTCTGTAATAGATTTCCCATATATGTCAAGCAGAGCACCTCACTAGCCCTCTTCAAGAGAAATCTTGATGAGGGAATGGGAAATAGAAAGTTCACCCCGGGGATCACTCCAGTGGCTCTACTTGATAGAGGCACTGGGAACTGATGTCAGGTGGCACGATGCAAGGGTATTTCTATGGACTAGGCTTATAAAGGCTCCAGGGCCATTAGCCTGGTACACACTTAAGAACCTATGAACATAAGTGTGGTCTTTGTAAGAGAGCATCTCTTAACTGCACTTAATATTCACAGCAATATATAAACACGTTATGCAAGCTGTTAGAAGGGGGGTTTAACAAATAATGTGCTTCTATTTCAAAAAAGTTGTATATACAAAGAAAGAGGTTAGCAATGAGAATGCCTGTTGCTAATAGCTATGCAAATATAGTAATGTTTATTTCGGAAAGAAAGTTTGTGCTATCTACAGAAAATAGGTTCATAGGTTGGTACTAGGCTATCAGCCCAAGGGCCTATACAAGCCTAGCCATAACAATTCCTTGGCTATTTCTTCCCACACTATTTACTTCCCTGGACCCCTGTCTATCAGGGCGACTGATATGATCCCCGGGGTGAATTTCCTTTCTCCCATCCAATCGTCAAGGTTCTTTTGAAGAGGGCCAAAGAGGCGCTCTGCTTGACATGTATGGGCAATCTATTCCAGAGTCTGGGGAGTCCCTGGGTCAGGAACCTATCCCTCCAGCATGTTTTGTTTATTGTGATGACAAGGTTTAGATCCCTGGAGCATGTGGCTCTGAGGGATTGGGATTTCTTTAAGTGTAGCATGTCCAACAGCTCTGGGTTTGACATGGCCTTGTGTGTTAAGCAGAGATCGCCTCTGAGTAGACGATATGCGACAGAGTATAGCTGGAGTTTTTTGAGGCGGTCAGTGTAGGGCATCTGCTTTAGGTCTGTGATTCTTTTAGTGAGGTATTTCTGCGGCCTTTCCAGTTGTTGCAGATGTCGTGAGAGGTACATACCAAATGGGACATTGTATTCTATAATGGGTCTAATTAGGGATGAGTACAGTGGGACAGTGACCTCCTTTTGTCTGGATGAAAAGCCCTTAGTGATGAGGTGTGCCACATAGAAGGATTTCCTGACTGTTGTGGCGATGTGGTTATCGAAGGTGAGACCACTGTCCACCTGTGTCCCTAAGTCTCTTATCACACTTTCGGTGTTTAGTGTAACTGCCACCTATATGGTAATTCATGGATACATGTTTTTTCCCCAAAGGGGATAACTATACATTTCTTGGCATTGAGCTTGAGCCCATGGCTCCGGCACCAAGCATTACTATTTCTGTAAGGCCCTTTTGTAGAGTATCCACATCATTTGGGGATTCAATAATGGCTCCCAGTTTGCAGTCATCTGCAAACTTTGCTAGCCAGAGTCCCTTAGTGTTGGCCTGTACATCAGAGAAGTAGATGCCAAACAAGAGCGGTCCCAGGACTGAACCCTGAGGTACTCCACTTGTCACTTGTCTGGAGCTGGATTTGGAGTCAGCTACTTTTACAGTGTGGGTTCTATCAGTAAGCCAGTTAGCAACCCATTGGGTGACGTAGCGATTAATACCCAGCTTAGTAAGTTTATCTATGATTCCAGAGTGGGGCATGGTGTCAAAGGCCTTGGCAAGGTTTAAATAGGCTGTGTGGACCACCTTACCCTTGTCTATGGCTCTGGAGACGGATTCGAAGAAGTCAATCAGGTTCAGGAGACAAGATCGGCCCTTCACGAACCCAAACTGGGTGGGGTCCAGTGTTTGAAGGTTGCCAATGTCTTTGTTTATAAGTTCCATGACAATATGCTCCATGGCCTTGCAGATAAGGCTTGTCAGACTGATGGGACTGTAGTTTCCGGGATCCAAGGTGGATCCCCCCTTGTGGAGTGGGATAACTGTAGCTCAGTGGGCACAAAACTTAAGGTGAGGCTATGATTAAACATGACACTTAGGTGAGGTGCCAGTTCATATTGTAGTTCATGTAGTACACAGCCCGGGAAGTCATCTGGTCCCATGGATGCTGTATTCTTAGCTTTGGAGAGTGCATTTTTTATCTGTGTGGCCGTTATTACCGGAATTTGGCAATCTTCCAGTACTGAGATGGGCTATTTAGGGGGTGAGAGGGGGGTGAAGTTGGCACTGAATCGATCTGCCAGGATACTGGCAAGATCCTTGGGATCAGTATATTTAATGCCATTCGGTTTTAGCTCAGAGCAGATCTGAGCATTGCCATTTAGATTCTTGACATAGTTATAGAATGCCTTGTGGTTGTCTTTGGAATCTTTGGCAATTTTATTTTCGTAACTAGCTTTGGAGGATTTTATGAGGGATCTCAGTTTCTTACTGAGGCTGGTAAGGGCGTTTTTTGCATCCTGGGATTTTCCTCTTTTCTGCAAAGGAATGTTGCATTTTACTCTAGGTTTGTAGATGACTTTTTTTTTTTTTATTTGGAAAGGAGACAAACTTCGTTTTAATGGGTTTTATGAGCCCTTTCTACTACCAGTTCATTTTTAAAATTTAAGAAAACAATATCAACAGAGAGTATAGGTTTTTTAGATATAACTATTTTAAAGACAGGAATTATGCCTTAGGCTCTCAGCTTTATAGAAAACCTACAAAAAGGAATGAACTTACATCAAAATAGTATGCATCCACAACTTATGTTTGAAAATATAGTGAAGAATCAGCTTCTAAGAGTAGTGAAACTGAATATTGATGATGCTAATATGGGCACACAATTAGATAACATTGTTTCAGACTTTGTAAAGAGAGGTTATAATAAGAAAAAAGTGACTAACCTCCATGATGAGGTTATGAAACATATGGCAACCACTGCCAAACCAAATATTTCTAGGGAAACAGTGCAGGAAGCAGTTGCCAAGAATAAACACAACAGAATTAGATGTATGTGGACTTATAAGAACACCAGAAGTATAAAGCAAATAATTAACAAATACTGGCCCATCTTATATGATATACCCGAGTTGAGTGCTATAATCACTGAAAAAATGAATTTTGGGTACAACAAAAGCCACAATCTAAAACAAATGTTGTGTTATAAATGAGTGAATGAATATATACACTTGAAAAGGAGAGATACATCTAAATGCGGCAGGTGTAGTTTTTGCACTTTCATAAATGTAAGGTTTTTGCACATCCAGTGGCAGAGAAGGAAGTTAAACTAACTGGCTATGGTCACCGTGAAACACGCAATTTGGTCTATTTAACTGTATGTAAGGAATGTCAAGCATACTATATAGGAAAAACAAATCAGAAGTTTAAAGAGCGCATTTCCAACTATCTAGCTGAAATAAGGAGAGAAGTGTTTACTAATGCTTCATATAAACATATGAAAGAGAAAGGAGTAAGTCATACCTTTAAATTTTCTATTCTTAAGGTAGTAATGACTAATATGGCAGATTTGTCTAATGGCCTGGAAAAAAACCAGGCTAAATACCAAAGAGTCCATTGTCCCAATCCTTAACCTAAGAAAACTTGACCACTATAAATATCACTATATTAAGACCTTTTCCTCATCTGTTTTAGGGGGCACCAGCTCAGCTTATAGATTCGGACTATAAGGTTTTCTGTTGCCTTTGCTTAAGTTTTGGAGTACTAGATGTTATTATTTATATTATCTCCACTACAGCTGCTGATTACATTCTGGAATACTAGATTCCATCTTTTTATCTCCACTGTACCTTGCTCCTGGTTTCATCTTTCACTGGTAGGTTTTCTCAATTAATTTAATTTACTTGTTTTTTATCTGTAGTTTTTATTTGTAATTCGTTTTAAGTGATTTGAAGTTCTACGTATTTAGCAGTTTCAGTTTTTTCAGTTTTGATTATTATTTTGATTATTAACTTGAATCTCTACAATTATGAATTATTTTGTTAAAAATCTGTTAGAAACTTATTGAAAGTTCCCATTAGAGCATGATTGCATCCCTGAAGAAGAAATTCGAAAGTGCTGCAAATGTTTAGTGGATTTAACTTAATTAGGCACCCATCTGACACTTTTAACATGTGAATTAAATTACTTTGGTTTTTGGACACTCCTTTTTTTCTCATTGCATTTTACTCCTTGCATTTTAGTGACTGAACACTCAAAAGCTATTTAAACAATAGATGGAATTGTAACAATTCTGACTGGTGGTTTATTTAAATTATTTAAACTATAATGGAATTGTAACTATTCTGATTGGTGGTTTATGATCTCTCTGATAATTTAATGGGAGTGCCAGGACTAGGTTCAACTTTCAGCACGACTTTGAATAAAGGATTCAACCTGCTCTTGCACACCTACACACGACGAATGGCTACTGGCTCTAGCCACTCCTATTTACTATACAATAAAAACAGTGACTGAACCCTGTAATGTTCTGTAACACTAAGTAACGCTTGGATGCAATAATAAAGGACTGAGGAACGAACTTCTGTCTACTGGTTATTTGGAGTGTCTACTATATATTTCTTGGGGATTTAACGGGACACTGACTGACTGATAAGGCAGAGAGATACTTCTCTCTGGTGGATTTCCTACTTCTTCTGAGCATTTTTGGTTTGGTATACTGGTCCTGTCTATTTTACCTGTACTAAAATACCACTCTAGTATAAAAGGACTAGGACCTGTTCTGTATACAGGTCTACTTTCCCTTTCCGAGTACACCCTAGCATTTTGTGTTGTTCTTTCGGACCTATTTTAGGCCGAGGGTTATACTCACAGGTCTGGGCCACCTCCATTTGATTAAGGTAGTAAATGACATAATTCGTGGAGGGAATGTTACAGACAGGACAAAGGTAGAGGAGTGGAATTGTATTTTGCACCTTAGGGCTCACATTTTACCAGGTTTAAATGGCAGTGTCTCTTTAAAACCTATGCTGAAAGAGTTGCATAAACAAGTCTAATTGAAGATGCTATCATGTGACTGAGATACTATTTAAATGGGTTACTTGTGCTGTTTGTTTTACTTTTCCTGAGGAAGCCATATGAGGTGAAAGTTTTTACAAGCAGTTTTAAGTCTGAATAAAGCTTTTTTATTGAGCGGTTTGTGGTTCCAGTGACTTTGTATTGGCTTTGTTTTTATGAACTTAAGTACACTGGATTCAATTATGCTATTGGCTATTTTTTGTGTTAGAAAAATGAATATCCATGGCAGACAAGGTCTTTCCCTCCTGCTCACATGTGGAGAGTGTGTCCTTAACCTTGGGGACAAAAAGAGAAGTGACATAAAATGGCACATTGATAAGAAAGTAGACTTAAATGGTTCCACAAAGTCACATAAGCCCATCTAGGCATGTCTCCTAATGGCTATGCCAGAACTTGCCACCCATGAGGTACAATCTGGAGCGTGTGAGATCAACCTTATGGACAAATTTGAGATAGATTGGAGGGTGGCCACCTGCAAGGAGATTCTGTTCCCATCCTTGGAGGACATGGATCCAGAAAGAGATTTGGTAAGCTCCTTGATCAAATTCCTTTGCAGTGTTTTCTAATGTGCCAAATAGTTCAATGAACCTAAGAGCAATGGTCCCTGAAGCATAAAGACGCTTCCCAAATCTGTCCCACGCCGGGAAAGAACAGAGGAACTCTGCTCTGCTAGTTCCTTTCTTGTATCTGCAGCAACAATCATGGTATCAACAAGAGACCCTGTAGAATTAACATTCTTATGATCAGTCAAGGACCTAGTACTGAAAGCAGTGCAGATATCACACTCAGTATCAAGGTGGCCGAGTCCCAGACAACAAACACATTCCCTGTGGGCATCAGAAATTGGGACCTTATACCCACAGGAAATAAAAAGTTATGTACTCACCATAACATTCCATGTGAGTTGTTCCATCTCGCCTTCATTCTTTACTGATCTGATGGGTTTGGAGCCGATCCATTGGCTCCAACATGGCTGTTTGCAAAGCTCAAGGTTTACCAGTAGCTAGAGACCAAGCCCCTTATCCCATGATACACTGCTGGGATTATCTCAGATCTTGTTTGCTGCATGTACTATATCCATATAAGAGAAACACCCTCCCATAGAGAGGGAGAAGAATTGAGTAACAAGGATGAGACCAGTCTCTAGGTCAACTATCAGCCAGGTGGGGGGTGGAGGGAGGGACGTAAGAATGAAGGCGAGATGGAACAACTCACATGGAACGTTATGGTGAGTACATAACTTCTTAATGTGAAGTTGTTCAATCTCACCATTCATTCTTTACTGATGGGTAGCGTCCCTAGCACCCTCAATCTTGGGTGGCTCACGGGAGTACATTCTTCAGGACCGTAGACCCAAAGGAAGCCCTGTCCCTGGAGGCCTTATCGGCTTTGTAATGAGTGATAAAAGTATGAGGTTTAGACCAAGTGGCTGCAGCACAAATGTTATCAAGGGGCAATTTGGCTTGGAATGCAGAAGATGTAGAAACTGCTCTGGTAGAATGGTAATCTTGTGTAGTAAGGGCATATTAGCAGCTGAATAAACAAAGGTGATACAATCAGATAGCCATTTAGAAAGCGTTGTTTTAGCCACTGGTCTACCTTTTCTGGCTTCTGAGAAAGACACAAAGAGCTGGTCTGATTTTCTAACATCTTTTGTTCTGTCCAAATAACATCTGAGCTGTCTGTGAATGTCAAGTTTGTGCAGCATATACTCAAGTTTATTGGAATGGTTAGGGAAAAAGACTGGCAACTCAATGACTTGGTTGATATTAGATTCCGAACAAACTCTGGGCACAAAGGAGGTATTTGTCCTAAGTGATACTCTGTCAGCATGAAAAACCAAATAAGGAAGGCTGATAGATAAGGCTTGAAGTTCTGACACTCTGCGGGCAGAAGTAATAGCCACCAGAAATATAGTTTTCCATGATAAAAATTTGAGATCACAAGATGATGCTGGTTCAAAGAGGTATAGTAAGAGAAAAACAGGGGGCTGGAGGGTGGGTAACCAGGACTGCCACAGTGAATACACTCGAACATCTACATTTATGGCAAGTGTACACAACTGTACAATGTTCTCCATGTTTCACTGTTGTAGTCATTACATTTGGGAAGAATCCCAAAGCTGTGGTTGGGAGGATAGATTTATACAGCATTAGGAGCAGCTATAAGGCCCTGCAGTACAGCAGTGGCAAAGCCAGCTCTGGATTTAGAGAAGAGAGGTAAATGGCAATGTTTGGTGAACGTATGAACTGAGCTCCAGGTAGCAGCTTCTAGAATGTTTCTGGTAGGAACCCCTCTGAGAAAGGCTGCAGAAGTAGATGCAGCCCTGGTGGAATGAAATTTGATCTCCTTTGGGATAGGTTTACCATGGTGCAAATAGCAGAAACTAATACAATAGCTTATCCATTTTGAAATAGTCTGCTTTGAAATACCCTTTCCCTCTGCCCCCGCAGCAAATGCCACCAATAGTTGTTCAGATTTTCTTAGAGATTTTTTCCTGTTTAAGTAGAATTTAAGTTGTCTGTGTACATCCAATGAATGCAGAATCCGTTCACCCTTGTTCTGTGGATTGGGAAAGAAAGTTGGCAGATGAATGGTCTGATTAAGAGCCATACTGGATACTACCTTAGGCATGAAAGATGGATTGGTCCTGAGAGACACCCTGTCTGGATAAAAAATAATGAAAGGCTCCACTGCCATAAGAGCCTGTAATTCTGAAATCCTTCTAGCTGAGGTGACTGCTAAAAGGAAAGCTGTTTTCCAGGAGAGAAATTTTAGGTCTGTAGTAGCAGCTGTCTCAAAAGGAGGGAGAGTGAGTTTTTCCAAAACAAAATTGAGGTCCCGTGCAGGAGTTGGCGCTCTCCTGGGAGGTCTTAAATTTTTGGCCCCTCTGAGATACTGCTTTAGCAGAGGATGAGAGAAGAGGGGAGGCTCTGTGTTGTCATGAGCTGAAATGGCAGAGGCATGGATTTTTATGGAAGAAAATGACAGGCCCTTGTGAAGCATCTCAGTTAAGTATTGCAGAATATGAGGAATATTGGGCATTGCTGTGTTTATTCCTTGTCACTGGTTCCAGGCACAGAATCTTTTCCATTTGTCAGTATAAGATTTTCCAGTACTACGCCTTCTAGCCTCCAAAATGACATCCATCACAGGTTTGCTGAGGGATGACAAGGGTGAAATTAGTTGATTAGCCACGCTGCAAGATTCAAAGTTTGGAGCTGAGTGTGCAGAATGTGGTAGTTCTGCTGAGACAGTAGGTAAGGTGTCTGAGGCAGGTGCCATAAAGGAAGGTGTGACACATTGTGCAGGAGTGGGTACCAGTGTTGGCGAGGCCAGTCTGGAGCAATCAGCATAATTTTTGGTTTGTCCTATCTGACTTTTAGTAGAACTTTGGAGAGCAGAGGCAGAGGGGGAAAAGCATAGACTGATAGGCTTTTCCAGCTGAATGATAGAGCATTCACTTTCCAAGCTTTTTTGTGATTAATTCTTGTGCAGAATTTGTTCAACTGATAGCTCTGGGGTGAGGCAAAAAGATCTATGTCTGGGCTCCCCCATTTGCGTGTCAACATGTTGAAAACCTGTGGTTCCAGTTTCCATTTGTGTGGGTCCATAAGATTTCTGCTTAGTCCGTCTGCCAGAGTATTTAGCTTTCCTGGCAGGAATTAAGCTTGTAGTTGTATCTGGTAGGTCAAGGCCGTGTTCCACAATGCCATGGCTAGTCTGCAAAGGGGGTAGGAATGTGTACCCCCCTGCTTGTTTATGTACCACATAACTGTGGTGTTGTCTGTCTTTATCGTTAGTTGTCCTGGATGAAGGTAGTCCTTGAAGGCTGTCAGTGCATTCTGTACAGCTAGCATCTCTTTCTGATTGATATGTAGGTGCATTCGATTTGGCTCCATTTGCCCTGAATGCACTTTCCTGCCAGATGAGCTCCCCAAGCATAGTCTGATGCATCTGTAGTTAGGGTTTGGGCGGCAGGCGGTGGAGTGAATGGCAGTCCCTTGTTTAGATGGCAGGCCTCTGCCCACCATAGGAACTCTAGTTGCAGGCAAGGTATAATAGGAATCATTGTTTCCAGGCTGTGACAATGCTGACTTCATAAACTTTTTAAGTACCACTGAAGTTTCCTCATATGCAGAGTCTTGCATATGGAATTAGAAGAATGCAGAAGGCCATGAACCCCAAGGCTTGCAGAATTTGTGTTGCAAATAGCAGGGTTTTTGTGGCCACCTGTTTGAAGTAAGTCACCAATTGAGTTTGCTTTTCTGGCGTAAGGTAAGTCACCTGGGCAGCTGTATTCAAGCTTGCACCCAGGAATGTAATTTTTTGAGAGGGTACCAGTTGTGATTTCTTTTCGTTTATGGTGTACCCTAGACAAGTTAGAGTCCTTTTTACAAACACCAGATTGTTTAGAAGAATGTCCTTGTTTTCTGCCTGAATTAGACAATCGTCCAGGTATGGATATATTTGAATATTTCTTTGCCTGCAAAATGCAATTACTGGAGTTAGGCACTTTGTGAAGACCCTGGGCACAGTAGATAAGCCAAAGGGCAGTGCAGAGAACTGGTAATGCAAGTAGCCTGCTTTCAAGCGGAGGTATCCTCTGCAAGATTCCCTAATTGGGATATGCAGGTAAGCCTCTTTTAAGTCTAGAGTTACCAACCAGGCATCTTTGCCTAGCACAGGTAGTAATTGTTGAAGAGTCAGAATTTTGAATTTTGGAATGTCCAGAAATGTATTTAGAGTGGATAAGTCCAGAATTAGACACCATGATTTGTCTTTTCTGGGTACCAGGAAGAGTCTTGAATAAAACTTTGTCCCTTTTCCTCTTCTGGTACTGGTTGAATAGCCCCCATGTTCATTAGGGACAGAACTTGTTTCTAGGCCTCTGCCCACTGATTTGGGGGCAGATCTGGCCATCTGTTTGGGATTGGCAATGTGTGGAAATGAAATCTGTATCCCTGGGCTACTATATTTAAAACCCATTTGTCCTGGGTAATAAGTTGCCAGTTTCATGCATGAAGTGCCAGTTTTCCCCCCAATGGGGTGGCTAAAAGGTAAGTGCTTGGTGACTGTAGAGGAAAGTCATTGAGACTGTTTACCATAGTGATGTGCCTTGTTGTTTCCAGATTTGGAGGTGGAGGCACCCCATTGTTTTGTTCTAAAAGTTCCTTGTGACTGAAACCTGGAGCCTTTGGAATGTCTGGATTTGACTTGAGTGGCTCTCGAAGGGACTGGAAAGGACCAGTTCTTAATAGGCCAGTGCCTACTAAATCTTGGAGGTTGCACTTGTAAGAAATCTTTCACAGTTTGCATAGATTTAGCTTTATCTTCCATCTTTTTTAAAACTTCTTCATCCTTATTACCAAAGAGACGGTCCTGTTGTAAAGCAGCATCCAACAATTTTGCTTTAACATGGTCAGGCAAAGTTTGCTCTTTGAGCCAAGCATGCCTTCTTAGCACAGATCCGGTTACAGCAGCCCTGCAAGAGGCCTCCAAGGAATCAAAACCACATTGCAAAGTATGTTTTCCAACTTGTTCAGCTGAATGTAATAAATCCTGCAAATATTTATTTTCCACACAGAGATCAACATCATTTTCTGTTTAAGTAGTCCCATGATATGCTGTTGATATTTAAGCATATGAAACTGACAGTTTAAAGCCCTGATTGCCAGGGTTGCAGAAGTGTAAACCTTCTTACCCCATCTATCCAGCGCCCTGGAATCTCTATCAGAAGGGGTAGGAATTTTAGCAGTAGAGGCCTTAATGCCCTTGGGACCTTGAGAAATGATTTCAGGATCAGCAGTAGGATTTTTGAAAAGGAATTTGTGGGAGTCAGGAACCCTGTAGTATCGGTCTGGCTTACTAGGAACCGAAATCCTAGATGCCTCAGGTGAGCCGGGTCCACTGTCATGCATTTGGTGAACACTCTGGGGGCTGTAGTGAGACCAAAGGGCAGGGCTCAAAATTGATAATGATTGGCTCCTAGCTGGAAACACAGGTGATCTCTGAATGGCCTGGCCATTTTTATGTGGTAGTACGCATCCTTGAGATCTATCAAGCACATCCAATTGTCTTTCCCTAAAAAGGTAAGTATAGACTGTAGCGTGACCACCCGGAACTTCCCTTTCTTCACAAATTGGTTGAGTCTGCTGAGGTCCAAAATGGGTCTCCAGTCCCCTGTTTTCTTTGAAACCAAAAAGAATCTTGAGTAAGTTCCGGATCCTGTTTGGTCTGCTGGGACTGGCTGGATGACTCTTTTTTCTAGCAACTTGTGGACCTCTATAGTTGCTTGTTCCCTGTAACTGGGTGGAATATCTGGGATTTTCCTTGTGGTTGGGGGTGGAGTGGAGAACGGTATGAAATACCCCCTGGAAATAATACTTTGTACCCAGTTGTCTTTTGTTATATCTTGCCAGGCATCTGGGTACAATGATAAGCAACCCCCAACTGCCTCCCGAGCAGGACAGTCAGGCCTCCTTTCAGGAGCGCTGATAGGGTTGACCAGAAAAGTGATCTCTGTCACCCTGGTGTTGTGGACACCCTCTGCCGTGAGGGCGGCATCTTCCATTATTACCCCTTCCTCTGTCCCTAGAGGGGGGTTCACCATGTGTGTCCTGAAAGGCTGTTTGGACCTTTCGGAACCACATCTTTCCTCCCCTTTGGCCTTTGGGGTAAGGCCGAGTAGGGGTGGAAAAATGGACTCCGACGGCAGACAGAGTCTTTCCCTCCTGTTCACACCTGGTCAAAGTTTCCTTCACTTTAGGCCCAAAGAGAGATGAGCCATCAAAAGGGGTGTTAACGAATGAAGACTTAAAGGACTCCACGAAGGAACACAAGCGCATCCAGGAATTTCTTCTGAGAGCAATTTCTGTACCTGCTGCCGTACTCGTCCCATCAGCTGCATATATGAGACGCATGGACGAGTTCACAATGGAATTTAGGGTAGCAAGTTGGGTGGAAAATTTATCGGAAGCCTCTGCAGCTACAGTACCCTGAAGAGTATCTCCCAACTCCTTAAGGAGATCTCTTTGCAACCTAGTGAAATGGGTCAAATAGTTCAGGGATCGGAGTGTAAAGGTCGCTGAACTAAACATGCGTTTCCCATATCTATCCATAATCCTGGACTCTCTGTTAGGAGGAGTGACAGACGAGGAAGTCTCAGACATTTCTTTTTTGGTGGCCGCCGCCGCCACCACCATGACATCAACAGGGACTCCTTTGGACAAAAAAGATTTATCTACGGGGGCAGAAATGAACTTGTTAGGCCTCTGAGGGACAGGCTCCATGGACTCCGGTGACTCCCATGCCCTTTGAGAGACCAACTGCATAAACTCATCGAAGGGCTGAGACACCCAATAGGTGGAAGGTTGATACCCGAATGCCTTCAGGAGAACTGACTCGTCCTCAGTAGGGCTTTTGGACTGCCAATCACCCCTCTGCCTAACGATCTCGAGTATCTCCGTAAAGGAGATATCCTCAGAGGGGGATCATGGGGACGCTTCTGACTCATCCAAGTCAGTGTCAGATGTCAAAGAATCCTGTGGGGAGTCCAAGTGTCTTCTCTTGCACAATCTCTTCCTGGGGACCTCCTCAGCAGGAGCATCTGGGGAATTCTCAGAAGAGCAGGGGGCACCCTGTGGGGCTACCTGAGGCTCAGGGTCTCTACGCCTAGCCTGGACAATGGAGGCAAAAGCGGACATAGGTGCTTTGGGGGAAGAAGAAGCCAGATCTGGTGTCGAGGATGCCTTTGGGGACAAGGCTCTCCTCATGGCTTTGAAGGCATCATGGCTCTGATGAGAAGGAGACAATGGACCCAAAGGAACCGCCAGCCTCTCCAGCACTGAGGCCATGGGCTCCTAGCCGGAGGTAGGAGCCGAGCTCATCCGAGCCAAAGCCCCGAGAGGAAGAGTCAGCACCGACAAGTCGGTGCGACTATCCTCTCTGGACCCGACAGGAGAATGTTGGCTCCTAGAGTCCCTGGTCGGCACCGAAGATGTCAGAGTAGATGGAACCGAGGACACCAAAGCAGGTTTCAGCTCCAAAGGCTCCACGATCAACAGGCTGGCCCCCTCCAGCTGAAAGTCCAGTACGGCTCAGAGGAGGAGCAGTCAAATCCGGGGTAGTGGTCTTTGGTTCCAACGCTAGGGTCGGAGCCGACAACAATTTTACAAGGCCTGGTGCCAGTAACAGCTTCTGCACCAATCGGTCCATATCCAAATCCAAAAGGCTGACAGAAGACCTAGAGGAGTGCACCGACGGTGCTGATTGAAGAAGTGGAGATGCAGGTCTCTCAGATACCGGTCCCAAAGCTGTGGGCTGGTTCCAAAACAAAAAGACAGTTGGCTCCGAGATCTGTGCAGCTGATGTCCCAGGATTTTCTACTTTCTTGGACTTCTTAGACGGTTTAGATTCCTTGGAGTCCCCTGAAGATTTTGAGGACTTGGAGGACTTGCTAGCCCCATCCTGGTCACTCAATGCTTCTTGAAACGGATACTTCAGCAAGCCTCTATCAACTAACTTTCTTTTCCTCTTCAATAAGTCCCTAGAGGAGAAAGAGTGGCAAATACTGTAGGACTCCTGCAAATGTACAGCACCTAAGCAGTAGACGCACTGAACATGGCCATCAGTTAGAGACATCTTTTGCCCGCAGTCTGGACATTTCTTGAATCCAGACTTTGGGTGCTTGTCCTTGTCCTTAGACATATCCAAACAGCAAATTCCGTAGGTTAATAATCAAACATCAACTGCCTTAGTCTTAACAGCAAAAAAGCACACAAAAGGCCTAATAAGAAACACTTAGTATCTAATATATAAAGAACCACACCTAGGCTCAAAGCACACAAAGCCTAGAGAAGCCATATTTACAGATATAACTGTAAAGAAACACACACACACACTATAACACTATAAACAACTGCCCAAAAGTAGAAGGGCCAACACTAGCTAAATTTTTATATCTATAAGTAAGTAATAAACTAGGCCGAAACACGAGGCCACTACAAAGTACTAACTATGTTAATAACACACAAGGGAAAAGGGGACTTTGTAAGAAGCTAAACAAACTACTCTAATAACTATGGAATAATAAAAAAAAAATCTTTGAAATAACTTGAGAAAACGCTTATTTTGATGAAAAAATGGCTCGAGCAAAACTGGAACCTCTGATCCGTGCCGCGGCAAACTAGATCTGAGGTAATTCCAGCAGTGCATCATGGGATAAGGTACTTGGTCTCGAGCTACTGGTAAACCTGGAGCTTTGCAAACAGCCGTATCGGAGCTGATGGATTGGCTCTGAACCCCTCAGTAAAGAATGAACTGTGGATTGAACAACTTCACATCAAAGGTTATACAATCTGAGAGCCATTTTGAAAGTGTCACTTTAGAAACTGGAGCATCTTTCTTTGAATCTGAAAAGGATACAAATAATTGGTTAGATTTTCTGAAGTCCTTTGTCCTATGTAAGTAGAAGCATAATTGTCTATGCATATCCAGTTGGTGCAACATATATTTTGTCTTATTCTCATAGTTAGGGGAAAAAATGGTAGTTCACATACTTTGGGTAGAAAGGAAGGGTTTGTTCATAATGATACTCTGTCTCTGTATTAACGCATGTAGGGGGGCTTTATTGACAATGCTTGCAGCTCTGACACTCTTCTAGCAGAAGTAATAGCTATCAAAAGAATCATTTTCAAAGTCAACGTTTTGAGATAGCAGGATGATGCAGGCTTGAATGGGGGAAAAATCAAACGAGACAAGACAAAATTCAAATCCCATGGTGCTGGAGGGTCTTTAATATGTGGTCTTAATAAAAAAGTACCTTTAAGAAAGGCTTTATATTGTGGCCTGATTCACCTAAATGGAAATTAGATATCGCTGCTAACTGAATTCGAATAGTAGCTGCAGCTGCACCTTCATTGAACAGTTTTGCTAAGAATTGTAAAATGGAAGCTACTGGGGCAGGAAAAGGATTGATGTGATTATTTAAAGCCCAAAAAGAAAATCTTTTTCATTTCTATATATCTTTCTCGTTGAAGCCTTATGATGAAATCAGGGTATGTTTTACTGAAGGAGAAAGGTTAAGGAACCTGGCTATGGTTGGAATAGGAGCAGCCAAGCTGTCAATTTGATGGTTTGAAGGGAGGGGTGGAGCATCCCTGATGCAGGAGTCAGGAGATCCGGAACTGGGCCCAGAATCCAAGGCTCCTCCTGGAGATGAGGCCACAGGAAGGGGAACCAGATTTGACAAGGCCAGTGTAGGGCAATGAGTATCAAGTTCCTTCCCAAGTAACTGGCTTTTGAAGAACTTTCGGTATCAATGGAAAGGGAGGAAAAGCATTGAGGAGACTTGTGGTCCAATCGTGGACAAGTGCATCCCTTGGTGACTCCTCCAGAGGGGGAATTAGGGCAAAGTAGCTGCTGCATTTGGTGTTTATGAGGCAAAAAGGTTGCAGCAAGGATGGCCCCATTTGCAGAAAATCTTTTCCACCACTTCCTGTTTTAGGGACCATTCATGAGGCATCAGAATTGCTCTGCTGAGTCTGTCTGCAATCACACTGGATTTCCCCAGGATGTGTGTTGCTATCAGAAAGAGTTGGGAGGAGATTGCCCAGTGCCATACTCTCAGGGCCTCTCGACAAAGAGGGTAAGATCTGGTTCCTCCTTGTTTGTTTATGTACCATACAACTGACATGTTGTCTGTCTGTATTGCAACAGTCCCCAGCGGAAAACAGTCCTGGAATGCTTACAATGCTAAAAGCACTGCTCTTATCTCCAGGACACTGATGTGCAAATGGGCCTCATGATCCTGCCAAGTGCCTTGGACTGTCTTTCCCAGATAATGCCTCTCCCCCATCTGCAAAGCATCCGTGATCACTGTGGCTAATGGTTGGGGATGTACAAAAGGTCAACCTAACATCACATTAGTGAAGTCTACTCACAAATGAAGATCTTTTTTGCAAAATTACATTAGCAATATCTTGTGGGACATGGGCAGTTCTTGCATTGACCACTGAGTGGAAAGTAGCCACTGGAGAATTCTCGTGTACAGACGTGCTAAGGGGATCAAGATTATTGCTGCTGCCATGGTCCCTAAAACTCTTAGAACTGTCTTTGCTTGTACTTTTTTTCTTGGGAAGGAGATTCAAGACCTGACATTGGAGAACTTTTACCCTTTCTGGAGGAAGTTTGGCCATCATTTTTGTTGTGTCTAGTTCTGCTCCTATAAAAACGATATGATGAGATGGCAGCAAGGCAGATTTTTCGTAGTTTATTGTGAACCCTAAGTGAGGGCAGAACTGCAAGGTGGTGTCTTTCGCTTCTGTTAGTTGATGCTTGGTGGGGGTGGTTAGGAGCCAGTCGTCTAGGTATGGAAATACTTGGAATCCTAGGCATCTCAAGTGAGCCTTGACTACTGCCATACACTTGGGGAACACCACGTGTATACTGGAAAGCTCTCTAGGATTTTTGAAACTACATTTTCCCACTACCTTTCTGATTTTTGCGGTAAGGTCTGGTAGGTAGGGAAAAACAAACTCCTACAGCAGAGATAGTCTTTCCCTCTTGTTCACACCTGGTTAGTGTGTCCTTGACTTTAGGCTCAAACAGGGATGAGTCATCAAATGAGGTATTCACAAAGGAAGATTTAAAGGGCTCCACAATGTCTCACAAGTGCATCCAGGAATGTTTATTTTTATTTTATTTTACATTTGTTGACCAGAATAGTCTGACTGGATGCATGTCCATTTTCAGTGGAGGCCCGGGGGAAAAAAGCTCCAAGGTAAACAGAAACATTAAAAACATGTTACAATTATAATTCTGACAGAGTACATAAGCAAACAATAATAAACATGTTCCACAGGTTAGAGTTAAACCCTGGTGAAAGCCAGGGGTAAATTAAAATGTAACTGATTAATAGATTTTACATAATCTAGAAGAGAGTTAGCCAGGCTTGTTACAATGACATAGCCAGTTTAGTGCCAGATGTTGTTTGAGTCTAGTTTTAAATTGACCTAGGGAGGAGAGTAAAGTAATGTCAGGCTCGAAGTGAGTTCCAGGATCTGCCTACAGAGTTTGCAAAGAGAGTCACCAGCTGCATTGTCAGTTTTGCTTGTCTGAATTAGTAGTCTGTTACAGGATCTAAGCAGTCTTGGATTGTGATGGGGGTGATAAGATTTTTAAGTGCAGGAGTATTATCCGGATTATAAAGGATTTTATAAGCCATGATCAGTTGGTCATACTGAGTCAGACTGGGTAGTTCAAGCCACCCAAGCTGGTTAAGATTGATGCAATGATGTGTCCTACAAGGCAGCCCAGTGTCAAACCTGGTGATGTGGTTATAGCAGGTTGAGAGTTTGTTAAGTACAGTCTTGTTTAGAGAGTATAGGGGATGCGTACAGAAGTGTTGAGAGAAGGTGAGAGCGAGCTATGGCAGTTTTAGCTGGGGGGGGGGGTTAAAAAGGCTTTTACTCTGTAAAATGACCCTAGTTGTTTTATTGATGGTTTTGATCGATTGGTTTACATGCAGGTCGAATTTTAGATTGTTATCTATAATGACACCTAGTAGTTTTGTAGAGGGGTCAGGGGAGATTAATGTGCCATCATTTGCATTTATGGTAAAGGTAAAAGCAGGAGACCTTTGTGTAGGTGAGAATAACAGCATTTTAGTTTTTTTGGGATTTAGTATCAAACGACATTCAGAAAGCCAATTTTCTATAGTGTTAAAGGTGGACTGGGTAGTAGACCATAAGTCTGTTGGAGATGTGGCAGAGCAAATCAGGGTGGAGTCATCAGCATATTGAATACAGCAGACGTTTTTGGATGACAGTATACAGGTCGTTAATGAAGATGGAAAACAGCAGGGGCCCTAGTATAGAGCCTTGTGGTACGCCAAAGGAGTTGGGTAAGTAGGTTAGAGAGTTTGTTCTGCCAAAGAACAGCCTGCTGTCTCCCAATCAGGTAGGATGTAAACCACTGAAGGGCCTTAGTATCTAGACAGAATGTTTGCAGGGTGTGTATTAGAAGCTGGTGGTCAACCATGTCGAATGCCTTGGAAAGATCCAAGAAGAGGGTGGAGGATATGTGATTGTTGCTGCGATTATGGTTTATGGTGTTGGTAAAAGCTAGTAGAGCTGAAGTAGTGCTATGGTGTGGACGGAAGCCGTGTTGGGTATCTGACATGAGGTGATTCTGGATTTAGTTTCTCAAAAGGTGTGGGAGTCTCCAGATTCTATGAAACTGGTTCCTCAGAAGCCAAATAAGTTAATTGCATCTCCATCAGACAAATAATTTCTAACTAAGGGAGTCCCAATAGATGGTATTTTATGGTTGCAGCAGCCACCAAGAAGGAACTGTCTCCTTAGGGAAATCCCTGAATCCGCTGCTCTGCTCGCTCCAGCCGGTCCATAAGAAATCAGTTTCATGGAGGAGTTGACCACTGAATTTAAGGTAGAGAGCTGAGAGAAAACTTTCTCTTGACACCCCTCCAGCTACTGAACCTTGGCGGGTATCTCCTAGCTCTTTCAGAAGATCTCTCTGTAATCTGGTAAAATGAGTCAGGTAATTTAGTGACCTAAGAGCAAATGTCACTGAAGAAAAAATACATTTTCCATATCTGTCCATCGTGTGAGACTCCTTGTTCAGTGGATAGACAGAAGAAGACGTCTCTGACAGTTCCTTCTTGGTGACTGCCGCCACCATAAAGTAGCATCTATTGGGACTCTCTTAGTTAGAAAATTTTTGTCCGACGGAGATGTAATGAACTTATTTGGCCTCCGAGGAACCAGTTCCACAGAATCTGGAGACTCCCACACCTTTCAAGAAACTAAATCCATAAGTTCGTCGAAAGGCAGGGAGACCCAAGTGGAAAAAGGGTGAGATCCAAAAGCCATCAGGTAGACAGACTCCTCTGCTGAAGGGTTGATGGACTTCCAGCCACCTCTCTGTTTAAGTATTTCCAAGATGTCTCCAAAGGAGACATCATCAGGAGGTGACCGTGGGGACCCTTCGGCTTCATCAAGTTCCGTATCCGAAGTGACGGTCTCCTCTGGGAGTCTAAATGCTTCCTCTTGCCTAACCTCTTCTGAGGGACATCTTCTGAGGGGTACTCTGGAGAGGTTTCTGAAGAGAGGGTGGCACCCAGTGGGGCACCCTGAGGCTTAGGATCTCCGCATCCCTGTGGATGCAAGGGTATAGAGACTGATGTCGGTGCCTTTGGGGGAAGAATTCCAGACCTGAGAGCGGATCTGCCTGTGGAGACAGCACTCTCCTTATCACCTCAAAATCCCCCAGCCCCTGATCCGAGGAAACTCCCAGCTCCAAAGAACGTGAGGGAATCCCCAGAACCAAGGGGGATGGCTCCAAGGCTGAGGTAGAAGTCGAGCTCACCTGAGCCAATGCCCTGAGAAGCAAGTTCGGATATGATGACTGCCCAATCTGATTCCCCTCCCTGGACCCGACTGGAGAGCATCGGCTCCTAAACTCGAGTTCCGGCGGAACCGAGGACATTGGAACAATATTCGGATCCAAAGATCCTGTGATAGGTCTCGGTTCCGACGGTTCCACTATGATCAGCCCTGGACATTCTGGCTCCAAGGTCCGAGATCAGATTGGAGGAGGAGTCAATGCAGAAAGGGTGGATTTGGTTGGTTCCGAAGCCCTCTGGGTTGGATCCAATAACAGTTTGACAAGTGCCGGTGTCCTTAACAGCGTCTGCACCAGACGATCCACATCGTCGTCAAACAGACTCCTGGAAGATCAAGTTGAAGGGGCAGGAGATTTGGAAGGCTGTAGCAATGGTGACCTGAGAGTGGGGGATACCGGTTCCAATTCAGGGGACCAGCTCCGCAAATGAAACTCCACCGGCATCGAAACTGAAGGAGCCGAGGTAGTAGGCCTCTTGGACCTGACAGCCTTCGGATTCGGAGATGAAACTTTTGTCAGTTTTTTGGATGGCTCTGATGGAGCACTTGAAGAGGAAAATCTTTTCTACAACTTGTCTGACTTGAAGAAGGGGATTGGCCAGAATTAGAACCTGGACCTTCTTGGATTGCTTCGAAGAAGGGGGTTTTCAACAGGCTTTTTAAAATCAGTTTATTTTTTCTTTCCAACAATGCCCTGTGACTAAAGGAATGGCTGATGGCACAGGAATCTTGGAGATGAACCACTCTTAGACAGGACACACAAATGGTATGCCTATCCGTAAGAGACATTTTTTGTCCACATTCAACGCATTTTTTTAAATCCAGAGGGTTTAGCATCCTTGGAATCCTTAGATGATATTGTACCAATCAGCAACAATAAAGGAAAACAGCTAACAACTAAACTATATATATATATATATATATATATATATATATATATATATATATATGTGTGTGTGTGTGTGTGTGTGTGTGTGTGCACGCGCGCATGTGCAAAATTAACTTTGTAAATATCAAAAAATAAAAAAAGAGAAATGACACTGAGATGAAACTGTTGTTAAGTGCTTTCATTTGTAACATTGTCAGTGCTTCATCAGAAATAATACCGTAAAGTAAAACTGTGTAATAAGTAACATAATACAGTATTAGATGTCATGACCTTACTGGTTTCAAATTTCTAGTTTTAGAACAGACTGATCAGTTTTTCGGTGACTTTGACACTTTTCTGCAGCTAAAGGGACTCTGTTGGCAGTTACTTCTAAATGCTGAGATGGTTCTGGGGCTGAAAGAGAACTTGAATCTCAAATGTGTATTACGCTGGTTTGTATGCACCTATTTGGACACGCCCCACTCTTTTTGATTAGCTACTGTATTTACAGCTGGTTGTTTCTAGACTGCTGATGGGCTAATTTCTGTTTTGATATGTTTCTATTGGGTATTGATGCTGTTAACCATTTTTAAAAGTGTGCACTTGTTATATTACTTATTACACAGTTTTACTTTACAGTATTAGTTCTGCTGAATTTATGACAACGTTACAGAATGAAAGAGCTTAACAACAGTTTTGCCTCAATGTCGTCTCTGTTTTTTATGTTTTGATATTTACGAAGTCACTTTTGCATATAAGGTCTTTTCTTTGTATTTAATAATCTGGTTGTTTTATATATATATATATATATATATATATATATATATATATATATATATATATATATGTATATACACACAGATATACAACAAGAATAGCAATAATAACAATAACAAGAACCTAACCTAAAAGAGGTCTAACAGAAAGGGAAAGCCCTCTAACTTAAATGGGCTAAAGCGGCTCTCTAATTTAAATGAACCAACCTGAAGGAATCAATAGAAGAGAACAGGAAAAGAAAAAAAGGAAAGCCTACTAATTAAAACAATTTTTTAAAAATTAAGTTTAAAGCCGAGATAGGGGAAAAAAGTCTAAGGGAGAAAACAACAGCCAACAACAGTTGAATTTCAGAAAGAAAGACGGAAACACACACAATTCACTTAAGTAATTGTAATTATTAAGCAGAAAAAACACAGTTAGAAATAGCAAACAATTTCTCTCAAATATATGAAGAAATGTCTACTTAGCCAAAGCCAGTAGGAAGGAGCACCCAATCTTGTTTAGTGGCAAACGAAATCTGGGGAGGTCTCCTAGTGGATGATGGGATAGGGTTTTACCCACAAGCTAGTGGAAGACCTCAAGTTTGTGTATGAGGCCAAGTCAGACCCACGGATCGGATCCAACCCCAACCTACTAAGAATGAAGGCAATTTAGGACAACATCACATCTAATGTTATGGGTAAATGTGACTTACACAGCTTTTCTATGTTCATCATTTACACTACTACAGTAGCCACTAAGCTATATGGGTTGACAAAGCCTATTCATTCTGAGAAGAGGACAGATATGAATCCAGCAGCCCCTGGAGAATGGCCCTAGCAAAGTTTTATCTGGACCTAGAAAAGAAATTCAATTTGTAATGTTTTGTAAAATTATGTACAGAGGACCATGTAGCTGTCTGTAGAAAGTTTCTAGGGTCCATCCCTTTCCAGTATGCCAAAGAAGAAGACAAGACTTTAGTGGAACGTGCCTTGATACTGCCTGGAATGGATTTGCCATGGTGGGATTAACAAAAAAAGAATAACTGAGGACCACCACCTGGAAACTGTTTAGACGCAGGGTGCATTTTTGTTTGCCCTTTGATATGAAATGAATGGCTGATCAGCTTTTTTAAAGAGCTTAGATCTGTCAAGATAGTATCTGAGCTGAATATGCATGTCCAGAGTATGGAGAATCTGTTCTCCCTGTTTTTTTAGCTTCTGGGTAGAAAAATGGGAGATTGATGGCTTGATTCAAAGTAAACTCTGAAACCACTTTGAGTATGAATGAGGGATTTGCTCTTAAAGATTCTCTGTCCCTACATAAAACTAGTTAGGATTCAACCACCATAAGAGCTTGCCACTCAGATACTCTTATTTCAGATGTCAGTGCAATAGAGTACAATGCCCCTTTTGGAATGTACCTCACAAAACATCTGCGGCAGCTGGAAAGGCCACAGAAGTACCTCACAAAGAGGATTACTAGACTCAAACAGATGCCCTACACTGACCGTCTCAAAAAACTCCAGCTTTACTCCCTAGCATATCGCCTACTCTGAGGTGATATCTGCCTAACATATAAAGTTATGTCAAACCCAGAGCTGTTAGACATCCTACACCTAAAGAAATCCCAATCACTCCGAGCTACACACTTTAGGGACCTAAACCTTGCCACCACAATAAATAGGACATGCTGGAGGGATAGATCCCTGTCCCAGAGACTTCCCATACTCTGGAACAAGCTACCCATCTATGTCAAGCAAGTTCCTCATTAGCACTCTTCAAGAAAAATCTTGATAAGTGGATGGGAAATAGGAAATACACCCCGGGGATCACTTCTGTGGCTCTGCTCGACAGGGGCACAGGAAAATAACTTTCTTGGGTGGAGTAAGCCAGGGAACCTTGTTAGCTAGGCTTACTTAGGCCCTTGGGCCGATAGCCAAGTACCTACCTACCTATGAACCTATGAATAATGGGTACAGTTTTCCAAATCAAGAACCTTAAATCAGCTTGATGGAAGGTTCACAAGGTGACACAGTCAATTTCACCAGCACATATTTGAGATTCCAAGGAGGAGCAACTTGTTTATGAGGAGGTCTCAGGTGTAAACCCATTTCAGAAACTGTCTGAAAACAAACAGAGAAGAAAAAGGAGGATTCATGGACAGACATGCTGAAACGGCAGTAAGATGAACAGTTATACAAGAATAAGTAAGTCCAGAGGAAAGTAACCCACACAAATATTTCAGCACAAGTGGTACAAAATCCCTAATGGGACCCTGATTATTAGCCAAGCACCAACTAGAAAACTGCTTCAACTTACCAACATAGCATTTTCTAGCAGCACGCTTTCTTGAATCCTTTAGTACCTACTGGCCATCCTCATGAAATAAGTGCATAAAAGATATTAAAAGTGAATCATGCAGGCAGTTAGGTGAAGTTTATTAACACTGGGGTTTATCAAACTCCCTATCTTGTGTAGTTAGATCTAATCTTTGAGGAAGCTTGTTGTAACTGCCCTTGGCCAATTCCATAAGAAGGGGACCTAATATAACCTGGGCCAAAAGGGGGTCACCACAATTATTTCTGGGGTATCCTCGTGACTCTTCAGAATTACCCTGGAAATCACTGGAAAGGACAGAACTGCAAAAAAGAACATTCCCTTCCAAGGGAAAGAAAATGCATTGAGTGTTTTCAGGCTTGGTTGCCGGAAGACCTGGAACAAAACTTGTCTAGATATCTGTTTTGAAAGGAGGCAAACAGATCTATTTAAGGTTGCCCCACAACTGGATCAGTTCCTGGAAAACCTCCTCATTTAATTTCCATTTGTAAGGGTCTGTTCTGGTCCTATCCTGCTCACCTTGTCTGCTACTATGCTTTGCTCTGACAGAATGTAAGATGCTTGAAGGGTTAAGGAATGCTGAAGAGCTAAATCTCAAGCTATCACTGCCACCCTTCATATAGGGTATGAACTTGTGCCTTCCTGCTTGTTTATATACCACATGACTGTGGTATTGTCTGTAATCACATGGACAGGTCCTGTGGATCAAAGGTGATGGACAGACCTCAACGCATGGATCACCACAAACATCCCCTTTAAGTTTATGTGCTTTGGTCTGTCTGCAGCATTCCATATGTTTTGCACTTTTACCCCTCTGGAAACTGCTCCCCAAACAAAATCTGCCATGTCTGTGGTGACAGATTGGACTGGAGTCTGAAGAGAGAAGGGGAGATCTGGGTTCAGTAGATTTTGTTGTCTCTAGTAAAGCAGTTGCCTTTTTTATAACGTCCAAAACTAGAATCTGATACTCCAGAGAATGCAAATGCTGGGTCCATGTATCTTTTAGGAACCACTGTAGCATTCTAATGTGTAATCCGGCATCATGGTAATCAAAGAAACCATGAATACTAGGATTCTGAGAAATTCTCTTACAGAAGTTGGAGACTAATCAGAGAGGTTCAGTACATTTTCCTGATAAAAATCCACCTTGCCTTTGGAAAAGAAGAATTTATAAGGCATCACTGAAACACAATTCTTTGAGACAGATTCGAGAAGGATTTTGCAATATTTATCTGGATGACCAGATTTGTTAAAACAGATATAACCCGTTTTAATGCTTCTTGACATCTGGATAAAGACTGCAAAGAAAAGCATGTCATCAAAGTAAGGAACAATGTGAATGCTATTCAGTCTGTAATAGGCTATGAATGGACACTAGGCATTTTGTGAATACCCTTGGAGATGTAGCTAAACTAAAGGATAAGGCAGAGAACTGATAATGTGACCCATCAATTTAGAAATTTCTGGAAGCATACGGCTTTGGGAATAAGGTAGTAAGAATCTTTTAGGTCTAGTAACTCATGTGAAGAATGAACAGGTTCTGTAAGGTCAGCATTTTGAACCTTGAAACTTTCACATAAAGATTTAGAAATTAAAGATCTAGCTCTGATCATCAATAGGCTTCTTTCTTTAGTGCTAGAAATGTTCTGGAGTAGAAACCTTTGCCCCTTTGGCCTAAGGGCACTGGTTCTATGATTCCTAGGGTGTGTAAAGACTAAAGAACCTGTGGAAAAAAATTCTGTTTGGTTTGGAGAGTGGGAAGGTATTCCCCTGAAAGGAGGTTTCTGTATCTAATGCCAACAGCAGCCCTCCTGTGCCACTTTTAACACCCAGGAGTCTGAGACAATCTTTTTGGCCAAAGAGGAATGTTTTGGGCCAGTTTTTGGGACAGATTTGTACAGATACTGGCCAGGGGATAAGGAAGAGGGTAAGGAATTCTAGCATAGTCATTCTGAACTGTAGCTCTGTCCGTTTTTCTGAAAAGATCACTGTTTTTATTGTTGCTACTCTCCAGCCATCTCTCTCTCTCTCTCCTTTTTTGTTTGCTAGAAAAACACTGGTTTTGTTTATTTGGCTTTTTTGTATAGGAAGGAGGGATATAAGACTTTATTAGGGTACATAAAATATCTTAGAAACTGCCTGAATTAATTTCCCTCTTACGTCATATTATTTGAGAACCTGGATAACAGAAGAGCCAAAGTACATATCCTTATCTAAAGTTGAATCCAAGACTTCAGAATTTACCCCACCAGCAAACTTTTGGTTATGTACCTAAGCATTTCTCCTCAAAATTGTAAAAAATAAGCTGTTGTTGTACAGGACATAACTTATAGGTAATCATAGCACTTTAGAAAGTTTAATCATAGACTCTTGAGTTCTAGTTTGGTTGGGGGTTGGTATAACGGTTAAGGAATGAATTTACACTGGAGTCACAAGGTACGGTGTTTGATTCTCAACTTAAGTGGAAATTAGCTGGGCTTCAAATGGCCCACAAGGGCAGCTCACCTAGTACTTATCTACGAACCTATGAATCTTAGGCATGACAAATACCAGACCTTAAATCAGAGTTAATGACACTTTATTTATATCTATACTTAACCTAACATAAAACTGCAAGGAACCACCACGATGTAGATCTATACTTAACCTGTGGGTGTGTGTACACATTTGTGCATATGTATGTCTACGTATGTATGGATATTAATAAATTTATAAGATGGACATGGAAAAATGATGATTCATAATACTGATTAGCTGTACCACATCTTAGCTATACACAGGTAAAAGTAAGCCCCCATCCAACACTGACTGCATCAGAAAAAAATTAATGGAAATCTATAGAAAAAAATTAATGGAAATCTATAGAAAGTACAGCTGTATAAGTAACCTTACTGTTTGAACGATCATTGCTATTGTAACCTTAGCTACATGGGTTATATCCTAAATAGGATATAACAGCCAGCCAGCTTTTAAATCTTCAAGGCACTTTCCATACACCCAAACCGTCAGTCATTTCGAGCTGATTTGACTAAAAGGACAGGTTTAAGCGCAATGCCCTACAGATCTTTCATGCCAACAGAGAGAGGGAGGTTTAGGCCTGACAGGATAATGCTAGGAAAAACAAAAAATAAATATCCACACCCTAAAAAAAACACACCAAAAAATAAAAAAATATTCACTTTTGTTTGAGAATTATGGAAAAAATACTGGTAAATCTGCAGACTGATTCAAATTTGCTTCAGGGGAAAGGATGGTCCACAGGAGGATGAAAATTAAAGTTTTCGTCACAATCCAAGAGATGATTGGGAATCTGCAGAAGAAGAAGTCCTATATCTGTCAAAATAAGAATCATCAGACCCTGTTTACGTAGGAATAATTTGCCAGGAAATGCTCATCTGTAAATTATTCTGTGTACCAGGATTTATTCCTTGTAATGTCTTTCTAGCCAAGATAGAGAAAAAGAAGTTATGTACTTACCATAACATTCCATGTGAGTTGTTCATCTCGCCTTCATTCTTACAGATGGGTTTGCAAACGATCCTTGGCTCCGAGTCGGCCTACTACAAAGTTCGAGGTCTTCAGATAGCTCGAGGCCAAGTACCTATCCCATGATGCACCTAGAGTTACCTCAGATCTTGTTTGCTACGTATAATAATACCATATGTCATTCTATCACTCTATAAGAGAAAGCTATTGAAGGTTTGAGCAACCAGGAAGAATCCAGCATCTCGGTCTTCGGAAAACCCTGGAGGGAGTATGAAGGTGGGAAGTAAGAATGAAGGTGAGATGAACAACTCACATGGAATGTTATGGTAAGTACATAACTTCTTTATGTGAAGTTGTTCTATCTCGCCGTTCATTCTTACAGATGGGTAGCGTCCCAAGAACCATCTATCTCGGGTGGCTCATGGGAGTATCTTTTTCAGGACAGTAGACCCAAAGGAGGTCCTGTCAACTTTGTAATGAGTGATAAAGGTATGAGGTCTTGACCAAGTGGCTGCTGCACAAATGTTATCTATAGGAAGTCTGGCAGAAAAAGAAGAGGATGTAGACACTGCACTAGTAGAATGAGCCTTAATTTTATGTTGTAAGGGGATATTAGCAGCTGAATATGCAAATGTGATATAATCAGATAATCACTTACACAGAGTTGTTTTGGCCACTGGCATACCTTTTCTGGAGTCTGAAAAGGAAACGAAAAGCTGGTCAGATTTCCTAAAATCTTTTGTTCTATCCAAGTAAAACCTTAGCTGTCTATGAACATCAAGTTTGTGTAGCATATATTCTAAATTGTTGGAGTGATTGGGGAAGAATACTGGCAAATCAATAATTTGATTAAGATTAGCTTCAGTACAAACTTTAGGCAAAAAGGATGGGTTATAGTTCGAAGACAGACTCTGTCAGCATGGAAAATCAAATAAGGAGGCTCAATGGACAAGGCTTGAAGCTTTGACACTCTGCGGGCAGAAGTGATAGCTACTAAAAGGATAGTCTTCCATGACAAAAATTTGAGGTCACATGAGGAAGCTGGTTCGAATAGAGGGAGAATAATGTGAGAAAGCATACAATTTAGATTCCATGGGGTATAGGGAGATTTCACAGGTGGTCTGAGATGAAAGGTCCCTTTGAGAAAGGCTTTGGATAGTTTGTGTGACATTATGTTCAACCCTTCAAATCCAAGGTGAAAATTAGAGACAGCAGCAAGATGAACACAAACTGTTGCTGCTGCAGCTCCTTTGTTGAGGATCATGGTCAAGAACTCTAGTATAGAGGCCACAGGGGCTAGGTAGGGATCAATGTTGTTTTCAGAGGCCCATATAGAAAATGTTTTCCATTTGCTAAGGTATAGCTTCCTCGTAGAGGATTTATGAGAGGATATGAGAATTTGCTTTGTCTCATTAGAAAGGTTATGGAACCTGGCTATGATGGGAATTGGAGCAGCCAAGCTGTCAACTTCAGGGACTGATGAGAGGAATGAAGTTCTGCCAACGAGTGCATCAGAAGATCTGGAACTGGGTCCAGAATCCAGGGGTCCTTCAAAAGATGAAGTCGAAGGAAGGGGGAACCAAATCTGATGAGCCAATGAGGGGCTATTAGAATGATGGTCCTTCCCAGGGTTTTTGCTTTCTGTAGTACCTTGGGTATCAACGGGATTGGTGGGAATGCATAGAGGAGACCGGGAGGCCAATCGTGTACGAGTACATCCCTTGGGGCTTCTCCCAAAGGGGGAATCAGGATAAAGTAGCTTCTGCATTTCGTGTTCATGTGGCTGGTGAAAAGGTCGCAGCAAGGCTGGCCCCACCTGCAGAATATCCTGTCCGCTATTTTTTTCATGAGGGACCACTCGTGAGGCAAGACAATTGCTCTGCTTAGCTTGTTTGCTATCACACTGGATTTCCCCAGGATGTGAGTTGCTAACACAAAGCGCTGGGTGGATATAGCCCACGGCCACACTCTTAGGGCCTCGTGACAAAGGGGGTAGGACCTGGTTCCTCTTTGTGTGTTCAAGTACCAGACCATTCACATGTTGTGTGTCTGAATCGCAATTGTACCCAGAGGAAGAGAGTCCTGGAAGTACTGCAATGCTAAAAATACTGCTCTCATCTCTAGGACACTGATATGCAGATGTGCCTCTTGATCAGTCCATGTGCCTTAGGCTGTTCTTCCCTGAAAATGCCCCCCCCCCACCCTATCAGGGGAGCATCCATGGTGACTGTGGCCGCTGGTGGGGGTAGAACAAAAGGACAACCTATCGTGACATGAAGAGAGGTCAACCACGACTGAAGATCCTTTTTGCATGTGTTCGTGATCATTATAAGATGAGACATAGGAAGCTCTTGGTAAGACCATTGAGTGACCAACAGCTATTGCAGAATCCGCTTGTGCATGCGACCCAGCAGTATGGCTAATATTGCAGCTGCCATCATGCCTAACAATTTTAGTCCTTGTTTTTGGATATGATATTGTGGACCTGCTGATGAAGTAGTAAGACTCTTTCTGTTGGAAGTCTCAGCATGGTGATTCTGCTCCATTAAAAACGGTATGTTGCGATGGCAACAAGGCAGATTTTCCTGAGTTTATTGTAATGCCCAGCTGACTGAAGAGTGAAAGAGTGGTGTCCCTGGCTTGTATGAGTTGATACCTGGTGGTGGGGTGAGGAGCCAATCATCTAGGTATGGAACCACCTGGAATCCTAAATGTCTCAGGGAGTCATGACCACTGCCATGCATTTGGTGAACACTCTGGGGGCTGTAGTGAGACCAAAGGGCAGGGCTCGAAACTGGCAATGATTGGCTCCCAGATGGAAGCGCAGATGATCCCTGGATGGTCTGGCCATTTTAATGTGGTAGTACGCATCCTGGAGATCTATCGAGCACATCCAATTGTCTTCCCTAAAAAGGGAAGTATCAACTGAAGCATGACCATCCGAAACTTCTCTTTCTTGATAGATCTGTTTAGTCTGCTGAGGTCCACTATAGGTATCCAGTCCTCTGTCTGGATCCTATCTGGTCTGCTGGGACTGGTTGGATGACTCTTTTTGTTAGCAACCATTAGACCTCTATTGTTGCCTGTTCCCTGTAACAGGGTGGAACGTCCAGGGTTTTTCTTGTCAGTGGAGGGGGTGTGGCGAAAGGAATGAAATATCCTCTGGAAATTATACTTTGTACCCAGTAGTCATTTATTTTGATAATCATAAAAAATAGGCAAATAGGCACCCAAACAAACACCAAGAAACAAATCCAAGGTACCAAGGAGTCAAAACCAGCCAGCAGAGTCCATAAACTGATTTTAATAAAGAATAAAACACATGAACGCAGCCACATAAAACATACCGTTTTAATTTTAAAACTTCATCAGATGTGGATGTAACAGTCAAACTCAGAGTTATAAGCATCCTGACAAACAAACTGACCAATACAAAAAGACAAGTTGTTAAGACATCATTACCATAAAACTCATGAATATTCATCACAAGCCATGTTAAAAAGACTGAAAGGCTTCTTAAAATCAAGTAAAAAAAATGCTAAAATGCATTTAAAAATGTCAATTTATAAATTATCTAAAAATGTAACTCACTTCTCCAAAAAAAGGTGCATTTTTTAACTTGGAGGGGGGGGGGTTTGCCATGTGTGTCCTGAAAGGCTCCTTGGGCTTTGCGGAACTACATCTTTCCTCCCCTTTGACCCTTGGAGTAGGGACTGGTAAGGGTGGAATAACAGACTCTGATGGCAGACAGAGTCTTTCCTACGTGCTAAGACCTAGTCAAAGTTTCCTTAACTTTGGGTCTGGAAAGGGAAGAGCCATCAAAAGGGATATTTACAAAGGATGACTTAAAGGGCTCCACGAAGGAGCACAAGCACATCCAGGAGTGTCTCCTAAGAGCAATTCCTGTACCTGCTGCCCTGCTCGCTCCATCAGCTGCATATGAAATGAGGCGCATGGACGAGTTTACTATGCAATTGAGGGTAGCAAGCTGGAGGCAACTTTATCTGAAGCTCCTGCAGCTACTGTACCCTGAAGAGTATCTCTGAGCTCTTTAAGGAGATCTCATTGCAGTCTAGTAAAATGAGTTAGATAGTTGAGCAAATGCAGTGCAAAAATCGCTGAACTGTAAATGCACTTCCCATATCTACCCATGATGCTAGAATCTCTGTTAGGAGGATGGATAGAAGAGGAAGTTTCTGAAATTTCCTTTTTGGTGGCTGCCACCACCACAGTGGCATCAACTGGTGCACCCCTTAGTAAGAAAGGATTTGTTCTGGGGGCAGAAATAAATTTATTAGGCCTCCTGGGGACAGGCTCCATGGTGTCCGGAGACTCCCATGCCCTTCGTGAGACCAGCTGTATAAGCTCTTCGAAGGGCGGAGACACCCAAGAGGTGGAGGGCTGAGACTCGAAAGCCTTCAGGAGAATCGATCCATCTTCAGTAGTGTTGGTGAACTGTCAGTCACCCCTCTGCCTAAGGATTTATAACATCTCAGCAAATGAGATATCCACAGAGGGGGACCGTGGGGACCCTTCTGATTTTTCCAAGTCAGTATCGGATGTGAGGGACTCCTGTGGGGAGTCTAAATGCTTCCCCTTACAGACTCTTTTCCTAAGAACCTCATCAGTGGGGGATTCTGGTGAGGTCTTGGAAGAGCATGGGCTACCCATTGGGGCTTCCTGAGGCTCTGGGTCTCTAGGTTTGGCAAGGATCTGTGAAGCAGAAGCAGACACAGGCGCTTTTGGGAGGAGGTAGCCAGACCTGAGGTTGAAGATGTCTTAGGAGACATAACTCTCCTCATGTCTTCGAAGGCACCTCTGCTCCGATGAGAAGGGACCGATGGATCCGAGGAAACTGTCAATACCCCTGGCACCAGGACAGTGGGCTCTGAGCCAGAGGTAGGAGCTGAGCTCATCTGAGCCAAAGCCCCGAGAGGCTGAGTCAGAATCGACAAGTCGGTCTGACTATCCTCCTAGGACCCGACCAGAGAGTGTCAGCTCCTAGATTCCTCAATCTGCACCGAGGACGTCAGAGTAAATGGAGCCAAGGACACTGGAGCAGATGTGGGCTCCAAAGGCTAAACTATCAAGTCTGACTCCTCTGGCTCCGAAGGGCCGGTATGGCTCGGAGGAGGAAGAGTAGTAGATGGTAAAAGGGTCTTCAGTTCCGAAACTATTTGGGTCAGAGCCAATAAGAATTTAGCAAAGGCCATTGCCTGTAAAAGCTTCTGCACCACATGATCCACATACAAATCGGAAAGGCTAATCAAAGACTGAGATGAGTGGATAGAAGGAGGTACAGATTGCAGGAGTGGAGACTTAGGCACTTTGGATACCGGTTCCAAAACCGGGGACCGGCTCTGAAAGGACAAGACGGTCGGCTCCAAGGTCTGTGGAACCGACATCGAAGATTTTTTTGATTTCTTTACCTCAGAAGTAGAAGTCTTAGAAGACTTTGAGGATTTACTGGACCCGTCCTGGTCACTCAAAGCTTCTTGGAATGAAGGTTTAAGTAAACCTCTGTCGATTAACTTTTTCTTTCTCTCCTGGAGAACCCTAGAAGAGAAAGAATGACAGATGGAGCAGCTTTCATGGAGATGCAATGCTCCCAAACAATAAACACAATTCACATGACTGTCAGTGACAGACATTTTCTGTCCACATTTGGGACATTTCTTAAACCCTGATTTAGGGTGTTTATCTTTGTCTTGGTCAGCCATACTATAACACATAATATCAGTACAGTGCTGTAAAAACTAGACACACCCAACAAGATTATCCAACAAACCCTTTTAAAACAATAGGCTAGATAGTATTCAGGACACACACACACACACACACACACACACACACACACACACACACACACACACACACACACACACAAAACTATTTATCGAAACTCTAAATAGTTGAATATATCAAAGTTGTGACAAAGTCACTATCTAAAGGCACACAACTACACTATAAACTACTATTACACACACTTATATCTAAGCTCTAACTAATTATTTTAAAGCTGTGACAAAAAAGGTCACTATTGAAACTGTAAAGATTAAATGTGACAAGTTGTGACAGAAAGGTCACTATTCTAATCACACACTACAATCTAAAGTACTAATAAAGATTTACTAGGCCTAAATAAAATGAGGCCAAGAGAGCTAAATATTAATTTAAGAAAAAAGGCACACCAAGGGAAGGGAAACTACACAAAAAGCTATAAGAGCTTATCTAAATATCTAAAGATATAAAGCAGAAATTTTTATCAATAATATTAGATATTATCAAGAAATAAGAAGTTATGTACTCACCATAACGTTCCATCTGAGTAGGTAAACTTCATTTGTCAGCATCCTATGGGTATCGGATCCATATCGGATCTGAGCCGGCAGCTTCAAACAGCTAAGATCCGAGCTCCAAGCTCCTCCCCTTTACCCATAACCCCCTGCTATCTCTTCCTGACCTTAGATCGAGTTTGCTTATCAGCATAAAAATATACAACACCAAAGAACCACCTCCAAACTCTAACCTAAAGACAATCCGCAATGACAAGCAGGATTTATTTGAGTAGCCATATGGATCAGGGTGACGGAGGGGGGGGTTGGTTGCTGACAAATGAAGTTTACCTACTCAGATGGAACGTTATGGTGAGTACATAACTTCTTAATCTGAAGTAGTTAACTTCATTTGTGCATCAACCTATGGGACAGAGTCCCCAGCTACATAATTCTTGGGAGGTCCTCATGGAAGGATATTCCAGAGCACTGCAAAGCCGAAGGATGCTCTCCTTCTAGAGACAATATCCAATTTGTAATGGTTTATGAATGTATGAGGTGAAGCCCAAGTGGCTGCTGAACAAATGTCATCCAACGACACCCTAGATCGAAAAGTAGCAGAGGCAGAGATCGATTGAGTAGAGTGGGCATGGACATCTTGAGGTGCAGACCGGCCAGAACTCTCATAAGCCAAAAGGATACATTGTGAGATCCATCTGGACAAAGTGACTTTTGATACAGGTTTTCCAAAAGTGGGTTTAGCAAAGGATACAAAAAGCTGGTCTGATTTCCTGTGATCAGCTGTCCTGTGCAAATAAAACCTCAGTTGTATGTGTACGTCTAGAGAGTGTAGCTTGTATTCACCTTTATTCTGGTAATTTGGAAAGAAGACTGATAAATTAATAGATTGGTTGATATTAGATTCCGAAGCAATTTCGGGTAGAAAGGAGGGATTGGTCCTGAGTGAAACTCTATCTTTGGGATTGGTCCTGAGTGAAACTCTATCTTTGTGAAATATTAAAAGGGTTAAGTCCCAAGGAGGGACTGCATGCTTAACCGGAGGCCTTAAAAGAAAAGTGCCTTTTAGGAAGGTCTTACATAATTTAGACGAAGTCAAAGGGCCAAGATCACTCCCGACATGATAGTGAAAGATTGCAGCCAGCTGGACTTTGACCGTAGAAGAGCTAGCACCTTGGCCGAATAAGCCTGAAAGAAAATCTAACACTGCTGGCAGCGGAGCTGTAAAGGGATCTAAGTTTTGACGCTCCGCCAAAATAGAAAAACGCTTCTTTTTATTATAAATCCTTCTTGTAGACGGCTTGTGAGAGACTACTAGTATAGCCTTGACAGGGGATGAGATACCGGGTGTCCTAGCTATCAGTGGAACTGGATCAACCAAGCTGTCAGCTTGAGGTTATCCAGGTTCGGAATTGACAGGCCTGATGGGTGAGAGATCAGATCTGGGATGGGATCTAGAATCCATGGGGGATTCACTAGATGAGACCATAGATAGGGGAACCAAGGTTGACAAGGCCAGAATGGGGCAATGAGGATTATTCTGCTCCCCAACCGTCGGGTTTTCTGTAAGAACTTTAGCATCAGGGGAAGAGGAGGGTAAGCATAAAGTAGACCGGGTGGCCAAACATGCACCAGAGCGTCTCTGGGGAATTCCCCGGATGGGGGAATTAGAGCAAAGTAGTCGCTGCACTTTGCATTCAAAGGCGAGGCGAAAAGATCGCAACAAGGTTGACCCCACTTGGAGAAGATTAACTTCACTACTCTGGGGTTCAGAGACCACTCGTACGGTGAGAGAATGGTTTGACTTAGCCTGTCTACCAAGATGTTGGACCTGCATGGAATGTGCGTCGCTATGAGAAAGCGGTTGTTGGATATCGCCCATTCCCACACTCTCATGGCCTCCCGACAAAGTGGTTAGGACCTGGATCCCCCCTGTTTGTTGATATACCAGACAACCAACATATTGTCTGTTTGAATCACAACTGTCCCCAAGGGAAGAAGACTGTGAAGTGCTTGCAATGCCAAAAGCACCGCTCTCATCTCTAGGACACTGATATGCAAAAAGGTCTCCGAATGGGTCCACGTGCCTTGGACAGTCCTGCCCATGCAGTGGCCCCCCCCACCCGAGGCGAAAAGTGTCTGTGGTCACCGTGGCTAGAGGAGGGGACATAGAGAAGGGGCGCCCTTTCTGGAGGTCCGGGGACTGGAGCCACCATAAGAGGGCTTTCCTGCAGACCCTGCTGAGGGGAACGGAGAAGCTCAGGGGATGTCGCAGGAGGGACCATTGGACTTGCAAGGTTCATTGAAGAACTCTCATATTCAAGCGCGCCAAGGGGAGAAGGTTGATAGTTGCCACCATAGAGCCTAACGCCCTCAGGACCAATTCCACAGAGGGAGCTGGGGATTGAAGAAGGGCCAATATGTGGAGTTTCAGAGTTCGAAGCCGGTCCGGAGTCAAGAAGGCTAGAAGCTGGTTTGTGTTCAATCTGGCTCCAATGAAATCTAGGATTTGGGTTGGAAGAAGGGAAGATTTTTTGATGTTGATCGTGATCCCCAGCCGGGGAGCTAGATGGAGAAAGTAGTCTCTGGCTGCACATAGTAGATGCCTGGTGGGGGCGGTCAGGAGCCAGTCGTCCAGGTACGGAAAGACCTGAATTCCCTGGAGTCTCAGGTGGGCCGCTACAACTGTCAAGACCTTGGTGAACACCCTGGGGGCTGTGGTGAGACCAAAGGGAAGGACCCTGAACTGGTAATGGCTGGCTCCCAGCCGGAAGCGGAGAAACCTCCTGGATCGTTTGTCCATTAAAATGTGGTAGTACGCATCCTTGAGGTCTATGGAGCACATCCAGTCGTTCTCCTGCAGAAGTGGGAGAATGGATTGGAGAGTGACCATCCAGAACTTTTCTTTGGCTACTGACAGGTTTAGGAAGGACAGGTCAAGGATTGGTCTTAAGTCCCCCGTCTTTCTTGGCACCAAAAAGAACCTGGAGTAAAAGCCTGATCCAAACTGCTCTCGGGGGACGTGCTGGATTGCTCTTTTTTCTAGCAGCTGGAGGATTTCCTCGGCTGCCTCCTCCCTTTCATTGGGTGGGACATCGGGGAGGCTCCGGGGAGTGGGAGGGGGATTGAGAAAAGGGATATTGTAGCCTCTGGATATGATCTGAAGCACCCAGCGATCTGTTGTAATGGACTCCCAAGCTGCTAGGTGCATCGAGAAACGCCCCCCGACTGCCTCCAGAGTGGAGCAGTCGGGTAACCCTTCAGGGTTGCTGCGTGGGCCGATCAGAGAAAGGTTCTCTGGACCCGAAGTTCTTCGGACCCCTTTTGCCTCTAGGGTGGCGCCCACTCTGTCCTCCTCTGCCTCTGAAGGACGAGGGGTCTGGAGCGAAACGGGATTGTTGAGACTTCTGGAACCACATCTTCTACTGTCCCTTTTGGTTCCTCGAGAAGGACCTCTGGGGAGCAGAGAAGCGGACTCCGACGGCAGACAACATCTTCCCGTCTTTCTCGCTCTGGACCAATGTGTCACGTATGGTCTTGCCAAAAAGGGCAGAACCGTCAAACGGGGCATTTGCGAATGACACCTTGAAGGGTTCCACGAAATCACAGTGATGGAGCCACGCCTGTTGCCGTAGGATGATGCCCGCTCCGCTGGCTCTAGCGGCTCCTTCCGTGGCATGGGATAGTAACCGCATAGAGGTATTGGAGATAGATTTGAGAGTGGCCATTCGGGTTGAGAACACTTTCTTATCCTCTGCCGACATGGACTCTGGGGGCGATCCAGCGTATTCTTTAATGAGATCCCGCTGTAGTCGTATCACATGTGCCATATAATTCAGTGACCTCACAGAGAAGGTGGCTGAAGCGAACACCCACTTCCCCAGATGGTCCATCATCCGAGACTCCTTGTCTGGAGGATGGACTGAGGAACTCTCCTGGGCCAGTTCCCTTTTGGTGGTGGCCGCCACCAACATGGCATCTACCGGGGCTCCCTTGCTCCAACATGACTTATCCGAAGGGGGGCTGAGGATTTTGTCTGGCCTCTTTGGAATGGGCTCCACAGTGTCCGGTTCCTTCCACGCCCTGGTAGTAATCAGGTCTACCAGGTAGTCGGCGGGAGGGGACACCCAAGAGGTAGATGGGCCTGTGTCAAATGTCTCCAGAAACACATTCTCGTCAGAGGAAGGTTTTGGGGCTGACCACCCCTCTCTGATCCAAAACATCTCCATGATGTCTCCGAAGGAGATGTCTTCGGGGGGGGTGACCTTGGGGAACCTACCCCTTCCTCCAAGTCTGTGTCTTCTGTCAAGGACTCAGGTGAGTCCAAGTGCCTCCTTTTGCACTTGCGTTTGTAAGGACCCTCCTTGGGGAGGCTGTCCAAGGAGGCCTCACCAACTACATCAAGGGAACAATCTGGGACGTTTGCGTAGGCTGTCCCTGGGACCGGGTGATGGAAGGTAGACCCGTCTGAGAGGGAGTGCAGGGTGGAGCCGTAGCCAAAGCCAGGGGCCTGGAGTCCCGCGACAATACCCTCTCCACAACATCGAACACCGAAGGAGAGCTGCTCCCTATCAGATCTGAGAGCAGACCCTCCCTCGGATCCGATGTGCAGATCGGGGCCGGCACTGAGGCGGTCAGATCCATAGGGCCAGCATGCTCCAACTGCGATGGAGCCGAAGTCATACTGACACCTCCGGATCCAAAGCTAAGCTCTTGGCTCCGAGAGCTCGGGTCTGAAGAAAAAGGACCCGATAGACTCGATGCTGCCATCGGAGCCGAAGTACCGGACATTATCGGCGCCGATGCTCCCCCGGCTCCAATGCTACCCGGCTCCGAAGGCTCCCAAGCCTTGACAGTGGGTCAGAGAAGGAGCGATCGGGGTGAAAAAGGGGGTCAAGCTCCCCCCCCGGTGGGGGGAGGCATGAGCACTCCCATCTGCATCTGGGCCTGGAGGAACCTACGCATCATCCGGTCCAAGTCTGCATCAGAGATGATACGGGTAGATCTCGACGAGGCCACTGAGGCGGGCCGGGAATGCCGCCTCGATGACCTCGAAGGCAACCGGGTCTCCTCCTCCTCTGGCTCCAGTGAGAAACGGGGTGATCAGAGCCGGGAAGGAGAAGATCAGGAGGCCATAGGCAGAGTAGCTTGCTTTGATGGCGCCGCTGAAGAAGAGGTCTCGGCCCGCCTTCTTGTGATGCTTCCGCTTCTCCTTCCTAGCTTCCCTCTCCTCTTGGCCAAGGGTGGGAAGGTGAGTCCCGGCCAGAGGGAGAGAAGGTGGCGCTGCCGAAGCCCCGGCAGAAGCCACAGAGGGACCGGAGGACGAAGCCGAATCCGGGGTAACATTCCCAGCAGAATCAGCCTTCGACCTCCTGTCCCTGATGGCCCTGGGGTTGAATGCTGCACAAATAGTGCAGCTCGAAGTGAGATGTTCAACCTCAAGGCAAATAACGCACCGAGTTTGGCCATCCGGTGGGGACAGCTTATGGCCACACTCGGTAGATTTAGAAAAGAAAGATTTGGGCGCCTCAGACATACTGAACCCACAAGCTAGGCCCCAAAAACGGACACACCTTAACACACACACACACGGGGAGGGAATACACTAACACTGACTAACAAAACAGAGGTACGCTAACCTAACTATGAGAGATAACACTCACACAACAATTTTTTTAAAGAAAAAATGCAAAAAAGAGAGATTTTCCACACAAAACTCCTACGCTACGCCTGGGAGCTCGTTCAAAGCTGATGTTGAGAACCGCGGCAAACGAGATCTGAGGTCAGGAAGGGATAGCAGGGGGTTATGGGTAAAGGGGAGAGGCTTGGAGCTCGGATCTTAGCTGTTTGAAGCTGCCGGCTCGGATCCGATATGGATCCGATACCCATAGGTTGATGCACAAATGAAGTTAACTACTTCAGATATAAGGTTTTTACTGGCCCGAGTTAGCGAGAACCTCCTCTCTATTGCAGCGGCAAACTAGATCTGAGGTAACTCTAGGTGCATCATGGGATAGGGACTTGGCCTCGAGCTATCTGAAGACCTCGTCCTTTATAGTAAGCCAACTCAGAGCCGAGGATCGGCTCCGAACCCATCTGTAAGAATGAACGGCGAGATAGAACAACTACACATCTCAACTTTGTAACAGTAAGAATCTTATCAGACAAGCAATGTTCAAAGATTTTTTTTAATAAGAGTTCCAGCAGAAGAGAACTACCAAACATAGTTTTTTCCATCCCACTACCTTACCACTCCCCACTCTTCAACCTCTCTACCTAGCCAACCCCCTTCCGTCACTACTCTCCCTACTCCACCCACTGCTCACCCTCCTCTAACTCCACACTGCTCCCTTCTCTCCTGACAGTACTTAACACTTTTTCACACTACTGCATCCCAAGCAGCACATCACTTAGCCTATCTATCACACACCTCTTAACTTGCTCTAAACTCACACACCTAGTCCTCTTCTCTCCTCCAGATTTTATTACTGCTCAGCATCTGAGTTGTTTGGCTTCTGCTACATACCTACAATCAACTGCATTACTAGGTGAGTTAAGTACAAACTTGCAGTGTTAAAGATTGTACTGCATTTTATTTTTCTGTCTTTTTAATTGTTTCATTGAATATTGTGGTCTGTGTCTCTCTGTAGTTATTTATTTTTCTATTTAATTGTTTCATAGAATACTGTGGTCTCTCTCTGTCTCTGCAGTTAGATTCCCACCCACCCTCCTTGTTCTTGTTGTGGTATTAATCTTGGTGGCTTTGGAATTGCCTGCCCCTCCTGTAAATTTGTGTTTGAACACTCCTCCAGGGTCTATCTCATTTGCTTACTCAACCAAGTACAGTGAGATTATATTTTGAATTCAGACACTCCTACCAGTCCCATCTGTTCAGCTCTATCCCAGCTCCATTCCAGTCTAGTGTCACTAGCACATTCTACCAAATACAGAGAAAACATTTATGAAGGGCAAGCCACTTAGGTCCTTAATTTTGAATTATCTTCTGTTTCTCCTTTCTCCCTTTCCACTTTCCAAAAAAAAACAAATTCTAAGCTTGTTGCCTGCCTTTCACGTAACTAGTCTAGTCCAGATACATATTTGCTGTAACCAGGACTGTTTGTAAGCTTCTGAGCACCCAAAGCCTTTCTGTGTTGGAGGGAAGCCTTCTAGCTTATCAGTGGAAGTGGTAAGCACTAGGTAGCCTATCTACCACAAGAGTGGTTTCTGGCCCAGAAATTGTAGTTTATTGGCTGTTTGGGCAGTTTTTCCATCTCTTTCAACTTTCTGGTTTAAAAGCCCGCATCTGCGCTTGTTTTCCACCTTTCCTGTAACTAGTCTAGTCCAGATACAAATTTGCTGTATCCAGGACTGTTTGTAAGCTTCTGAGCCCCCTAAGCCTTTCTGTGTTGGAGGGAAGCATTCTAGCTTATCAGTGAAAGTGGTAAGCACTAGCTAGCCTATCTACTACAAGATCCAGGTACAGATTTCTTAATTTTAGCACTTGAATTTGCTTATTCATGCTCAGCACTTGTTCAGAACTTGTTGTTAGCACTAAATAAGCTAGAAATTACTACAGCACTCAACCTTCCTCTTTACCTAGAGGAAAACAGTTTTTTGTACTTACTTTCCTCACTTTCTTAGAGAAAAACAGCTCTTATACTCAGTTTCCTCACATTCTAGAGGAAAGTAGTTTTTTATTCAGGCATGTCCAAGGGTCAGCTCCCAGTGTTCTCTCCTATCTGATGAATCTGGGCATTATTTATTTATTGTTTATTCTACATTTGTTAACCAGGGGTGTTTGACTGAGCCGAAAAGGTCCTTTTTCAGCAGAGGCCCAGGGAGAAAAGCTCCACATAGAAAAATTACAGGTACATTTAGATATTTAGACATGATCAGTATACACACAAATTACAATAGACATGTTTTTACAGTGGTATGCAGTACATCAATAGTTACAGTGGAGAGAACAAACAAGAAAATATTAATTTAAAAATAAAGGTAATTAATAGATTTTGTTGTGTACAGCTGAAATTTGGAACATAGCTAGAATACATACATAGTGCACAGGTACAGTACATAAATTGTACATTAGCCAGTGTTTATGAGTAAGAGTGAAAACTATTATCAAGTACTCTAGGTTTAGTATGTGTACTTTATCGCTTTCACTAGCCTGGGGAGCAGTCATGGCACTGCCAACTTTGCTTGAGATGTTGCCTGATGAGGTTTTTAAAGGAGGCTTTGGACGGTGTGTTTTGTATGCTAGTGGGGAGAGAGTTCCATTTTTTAGCCACTTTTGGGTGAATGATGCTGTACTAGGATTTTGAGGGCAGGTTACTTATTGGGGAGGTAACAGATAGAACGACAGAGGCAGAGCTGATTGTAGGTTAGGAGGTTGGGCAGTTCAAGCCAGTGGAGCTGTCTCAAAGCAGTACAGTGATGAGTTCTATATGAGCAATTTGCAGCAAAGCAGGCAATTCTGTTATAGCAGGCTTCCATTTTGCTTAGTTTAGTTTTGTTGAGATTAGTCAGAATGGGAGATGCATAGAGTAGGGTGGATAGAAGATGGGAGATAGCAATGGCTAATCTTGTGTTGTTGGTAAGAAATGGTTTGATACGGTAGAGTGATCCCAGTTTGGCATGCACTTTTTTAATAGTTAAGTTGAGATGACTATCAAATTTTAGGTGGGAGTCTATGGTTATTCCCAATAGCTTAGCCTGTGCCACTGGAGCGATTGGAGTAGCATTTGTGGAGTAGATAGTGAAATAACTGTATTCAGTGTTTTTGTTAGAACTGGTTATAATCATAAGCTGAGTTTTCTTTGGATTGAGGATAAGTTGGACTTTAGTAAGGTAGTTTTCAACGTTGGAGAATGCTAGATGAATTCTTTGCAGGAGGGTGGGAATGTTTTGTGCAACACAGATTAAGGTAGTATCATCTGCATCCTGAATGATAGATACATGCTGTATGGAGGTATGGGGGTCATTTGTGAAGATTGTGAATAGTAGTGGTCCTAAGATAGAACCCTGTGGGACTCCTATAGTTATGGGCAGCAGAGAGAGAGAATTTTCTGATTTCACAGCTTGGTACCTGTCAGTTAAGTAGCTTTGGAACCAGGTAAGAGTGGAATTTGATAGGTGATACTGGTTTAGTTTGTTTAGCAAGATTTGGTGCGAGACTGTGTCAAATGCTTTGGACATATCCAAAAAAAGAGTTGACACCTGCAGGCCTTCGTTTTTGAGATGGTTTACTGTGCCTGTGAAGCAGAGGAGGGCTGTAGTGGTACTATGGGCAGGTCTGAAACCATGTTGAGTAGGTGACAAGATGTTACTGTCTAGGTGATATTTTAGCACCTGGGTATGGATGCATTTTTCTAGGATTTTGGCCAGGGAAGAGAGTAAAGCAATGGGTCTGTAGTTATTAAGTTCAGTGGCGGTCCCACCTTTATGTATGGGTGTAACACAGGATATTTTCCAGAGTTTGGGCACATAGTTTTCAACAATTGATCTGTTTATGAGAGTGGAGATTGGGATAGCAATAGCATCTGCTGTGAGTTTCAAGAAATAGATGGGGAGTATGTCGGTTGCTGTTGATAAGGTTTTTAGTTTGGAGAGCATGCTTTTGATTGAAGTGGTGGAAACTGTTTTGAGGGTAATGCTTGTATTAGTGTTATTTGTGTTGGGGGATAGTGAGGTTGGAACTGTCCTGTGATACTAAGGATAGAATTGGGTTCACAAAGTGTGAGTGTTGACTTGTGTTGTGATGGGAACTTTAGTGTCAGGGGTGGTTGGTTTGGGGGTAGCCTTTTGGGTGGACTTTAGTAACTGGTTTACATTTTTCCAAAATTCTGAGAGGTTATGTTAGTATTTAGTTTGTAATGTCATGTAGTAGGATTTTTTTGTCCAGACTAATGCATTTTTTTGCACAGTTCTTGGTACTTAGGCTTTGCGTTTCTGTGTTTTTTTTTTATAGTAAAGCCAGGCAGGGTCCCTGGACTTGAGGATTTGTTCGGTTTCTTTACTGAGCCAGGGGTTTGTATAGGTTCTAACCTTGATTTGCGCAATGGAGGAACAGTGTCTAGGAGTTGTAGAAATGTTTTGTTGAAATATGCTACAGCCTGGTCAAGTGGGAGGGTTTTTAGGGGGATCCAATCACAGTTACAGTACTAAGGACCTCAGGAGATAATTTTTGTGTGTTTCTAGTGGCTTTATAGTTAGTGGTTTTGCATATGCTTGTTCTGCTATGTATAAGGTATATTATGTTGTGGTCATTTAAGGTGTCTGGGAGACTGCCTGTGTGAGGGTAAAATGTGGGGTTGTTAGTTAGGACCCAGTCAAGGATGGATTCCCTTTTGATTTTTTATCACATCTAGTTGGATTTTGGAGTAGCTGCTGGTAGCCATGGAGATTTATTAGATTACTTGGTGGTTCTGATATACATGTGAACCAATCTAGGTTGAAATCCCCCAGAATAAGGGTTTCTTGTGAGTATGTGGAAGAACACCAGGATAAGAAGTCTTCAAGGCTAGCAGGTGTATTACCAGGTGGAATATAGATCACAATTGTGGTGATGACCTTTTTAGGGTGAAGTTGAAGCTGTGAAATAAGTATGTCCCAATTATTGGGGAAGGGGTAGGAGTATGGTAATTGACGTACAGCTAAGTTGGACTTATACAGTAAGGCAGTTCCACCCCCTTTATGAAGTGATCTATCTTGTCTAATGATATTGTAGCCGGTGGGGAGAACGTCTAAGTTAGCTATGTTTTTATTTAGCCAGGTTTCTGTTAAAGCAACTATGTCTGGGGAGTAGTGTGCTATTGTGTCCTGGAGTTCAGGTATTTTATTTTTGATGCTTCTAATATTAACATTTAGCATTAAAAGATGGTTGGTTTTGTTGCTGTCATTGATTTTCCCAGGGATGAAAATAGTAGGGGTGTTATATTCTGACATTTGTGTTGGAGCAGTTTGTGTTGGACAGGATGGATTTGGGCCTGGGTTGGGGTGGATGTCCCCACTTATGGTGAGCCTTGTGTTAAAATTGTGATACAGATGTTGGAGTTTGGTGACGAGTGTGAGAAAGTATTGTGTTTTTTTGGAGTAGGAATGAGAGCATATGTGTTTAGTTCTGAACTGGTCTGTTATGTAGCTCTTCAACAATTGTGGACAGATATTATTATACTATGCAGTGTCTGTTTATGAGAGTGCATAATATAGTGTTGTGCTACTAAGTTTAGGGATATTGCTAGAGTGATAACTTGTGGAGTTATAAAGAATTATGAGAAGACAGAAAAGACTTAGTTGTGTGATAGTCATGGTTATAAAGTTTAAGTTGGTTCTAGGTGGAGGTGTGGATAGGAATTATAGGATTGCACTATATGTGGATGGGTAAGTAGGGTGGGGTGATGTAATAATGCCTAGCAGAAATGAGAGTGCTTGGGAGTATTTTGTGGTGGAGCAAGTGGGTGTGGTGTAATGTGATCTGAATTGAGGAGCTGGGATTGGTGGAGGTGATGTGAGGTTAAGCTGTGGGTGTGGTTGCGATTACTATAAAATGTAGAGGTAGTGGGGGCGGGAGGAAATTGGGGGTAGGGCAGGGGAGCGGAGAGAGCCCGAGCATTAGTAAGGGTGAACAGAGTGGGGCAGAGCCCACCAAAACAAGAGTAATGGGCAGCAAAAAATAAGTGTTACTTTACAAATCTGAGGACTTTAAACAAATTCCTAAGGTCTAATGGCTTACCAGCAAGCAGAATTCAATTGCTGAAGAGCACTTGTGTCCTGGTGGGAGACTAATAATTTAAAGATGGCTCCATGCTCAGCAGGATTCTAATACAGACTTAGTATTGGGGGAGGGGGATAGCAAAAGGGGTGTAAACCAGGTGGAATGCAAAGAAACCAGTGAAACTAGAGAGGCAATCAGTGGAAATCTATTAGTGAAGGCCTCAGAGGGGGTGAGTAATAATTCAAACTCTACCTGGAAAGTGAAGGAGAGAAGAGACAGCAAAGTTGATTAAGGTTGGGAGTGTAATTTCATATTGCTTTGTTTATTAGTAGCCAGTTTGTGCACAGATTAGAGTAGGGTGATACATTAGCAATGAAGGGGAATGTATAGAGATGCAAATAAACAGGTGGGGCTCAAGTAATACAAACTAAGGCAGAAAGCACTGCGAGGGCTGCTTGATGGTTAGAGATCTGAATTAAATGCATACTGTCTATTGGACAGTTAGGATTTCTGCAGTAGCTGGGGGAGGGGGCAGGACACAAGGCTACAACAGTCAGTTTGATTAGCATGCTCAGAACTACTAAGAAACACTGCTAATGTTATAGCTTCATTCTCATAACACACACATACAAGTAGAATGCCTGGGTGGACTGACCCTGCTCTTGAGGCTCAAAATGTATATCCTTCTTTAGTTCTGCAGTACTGATTCCTTCTTAGATTGTATGGGTGGGGTGGTAGCCGCAGACTGCAGAGTTGCTTGAGTGTGCTCCTGCTCTTGAGGCTCAAAATGTACATCCTTGTTTAGTTCTGCAGTACTGATTCCTTCTTAGATTGTATGGGTGGGGTGGTAGCCGCAGACTAGAGTTGCTTGAGTGTGCTCAGCAAGCAGAATTCAATTGGTGAAGAGCATCTGTGTCCTTGTGGGAGACAAGTAATTTGGGGCAATGTCTGGAGCATTTCTCCCTGAGCCTCCGCTGAAAACGGGCTCGTTCCAAGTCGGACTTTCCTGGTTAACAAATGTAAAATAAAAAACAAAAAATAATAAAATAAATAAATGTAGCAATTGCCTCATGTACATAGACAACCCTCTCCTCCTACCACCCAACACCACAGCCTGTGTGAGATGCACTTATCTAGCTAAACTGGAGGTAAAGCTCTCTTCAACCAAGACTGAACTTGACAGTCAAGAGGAGAAGATAAACACTTACACCACACCTAACTCATCACATAGTCCCACTAAATCTACACCACCAAAATCCACACACAGAAACACAGAAACATTCACAGAGGCTCTCAATAATAATCTGCTCAAGCAAGAGAGACCGCCAAAGCAGGAACACAAGCAACCTCCACCCCTTAACACAGCCCAAATGACACATAGCCCACAGACTCAGTGTGCCAATAAACCACAGCCCATAAGGCAAAACAAGGTACCCAACACACTAGTCATAGGTGACTCTATAGTCAGGCACACCAATGTCTCACTCACCAGGCTAAACAAGGAGATGGTTAGTGTCAACTGCCTGTCGGGTGCCAGGATCTGGCACATAACCCATGCACTCCGGTCACTCCACAACAAGTACAAATATGACTCTGTCATTGTCCATGTTGGTGTGAATGACCTGAGATGTACCTCCCTGGACTACATGAAAAGAGACATGGAAGAGCTCTCTGATCCTGTAGCCCAGGCAGGTATGACCCTAGCCCTGAGTAGCATCCTGCCATCGCCCAGAATGATACCGCAGTACAAGGACAAAATGATTGACTTCAACAATTGGCTAATCTTCTGGTGTCATTCTAAGAGGATCCAGTATCTGTCTGCCTGGGACGACATGGTCGACAGACCACGATGCTTTGCCAGAGATGGCCTGCACCTGTTGCCCTTGGGATTCCGGATACTGGCTAAGGCTCTTGCCGCCCCTATAGTGCCTTTTTTAGGCAAGGTTCAAATGACAAATTCACCACCATAACAGGAACAGGCAAGCAAAAACTGAGGGTAATGCTACTCATTGCTAGAAGTCTAAATCTCAAAATGCACTCACTCAAGGCATTCTTTAAAATGGAGAACATCGATATCTGTGCAGCGACTGAGACCTGGTTTATGGCTCTAGAGAGCACCCCTGCATTACCAGGCTGTAACTCATACCGCACTTTTCGGCCATCTAACCTGGACCAGAGCACCAAAGGCGGACGTGTGTCCATATTCATTAAGGATATCCACACCTCCAGGCTAGTTGCGCAGCATAATGCATCCGAGGTTATCCAAGTGCAACTAACTCTGAGCAAAACTGCAATCCAAATTGTAGCTTGCAACAGATCACCCACCATGTCCCAGGATTCCCACTCCTCTTTTCTTGATATACTGGAAAATGTTAGGGTTCAACCAAACACCCTAATAATGGATGATTTCAACTACCCCACCATTAACTGGGGAAACTACTCATGTACCAACTCCTTCACTCAACGTTTTCTGGAATTCATAAATTCCAGTGCCCTGGATCAACTTATCTACACCCCCACCAGGGGCAACAATATCCTAGACCTAGTCATTACCAACATGAGTGACCAGTGTTCCACACCTGAAGTCAGCTCCTCATTGGTCAGATCCGACCATAAGCTAATCACCCTAGATATCCGCATCCCGCCCCCACCCACCATTAAGGAAACCACGGTAAAAAAGTTCTCCAAAGCCAACTTTATGCTTTTTAAGAAGTGGCGAACTTCATGACACCCATGCAGATGGATAATACAGTTACGACTGCTGAATCCTACACAAATGCACTCTATAGGCACTTACATGAGTGCATGGATCGTGCTATCCCAAACAGAAACAAGACTCTATCCTCCAAATAAAGGAAGTCAATCTGGTGCTCCCCTGCCATAAAAAAACTCTACAACAGAAGGAAGAAATTGTTGCAAAAGAGAGTAAAATCCCATGAGTGGAGGAGCTCCCTGGTCAGCCTCAGGAAAAAGCTGAGATCCCTTATAAGATCCTCCAAAGCTAGCTACGAAAACAAAATCGCCACTGATTCTAAGGGCAACCACAAAAGCATTCTATAGCTATGTCAATAATCTCAATGGCAACACCCAGATCTGCTGAGTTACAGCACAACATCACGAAAATTACAGAACCAACTGATATTGCCAACATCCTGGCAGATACATTCAGTAATAACTTTACCACCCTCTCACCCCTTAAAGAGCCCATATATATACCGGAAGAAAGCAGAGTACCTGTAATCACATCTATACAGGTAAAAGCTGCACTCTCTAAAACCAAAAACACAGTATCCATGGGACTGGACAAAATCCCAGGCTGCGTTTTACATGAACTTCAGAACGAACTGGCTCCCCACCTAAGCACCATGTTCAATCATAGTCTCACATCCAGCTTTGTGCCCACTGAATGGCACACAGCAACGGTTATCCCACTCCACAAAGGGGGAGCCACTACTGATCCTGGGAACTATCACCCTATTAGCCTGACGAGCCTGGTCTGCAAGGCCATGGAACATATCATCATGGAACTCTTAAACAAAGACATTGGTAACCTCCAAACTCTGGACCCCACCCAGTTCAGGTTTGTGAAAGGCAGATCATGCCTTCTGAACCTGATCGACTACTTTGAGGCAATTACCAAAGCCGTAGGCGAGGGTAAGGTGGTTCACACAGCCTATCTTGACCTCGCCAAGGCTTTTGACATCATCCCCCATCCTGGAATTATAGCTAAACTCACTAAACTAGGTATAAATCCCTACATCACAAGATAGGTTGCCAACTGGCTCACTGACAGAACCCACAGTGTAAAAGTTGCAGACTCCAAATCTGACTTCAAACCAATGACAAGTGGAGTACCATAGGGTTCAGTCCCGGAACCTCTCCTGTTTGGTATCTACTTCTCTGTAGTACAGGCTAACACAGAAGGCCTCTGGTTAACAAAGTTAGCAGATGACTGCAAACTAGGAGCTATAATCGAGTTCCCAAATGATGTGGACATCACACAGAAAGGCCTCACTCAGATAGATGCCTGGTGTCAGAGGCATGGTTTCAAGCTCAATGCCAAAAAGTGCATTGTCATCCCCTTTGGTAAAAACTTTGTACCCATGAACTACCACATAAACGGCAGTCTACTTAATGCCGCATGTGTGATAAGAGACCTTGGGACCCAGGTGGACAGTAGTCTCTCCTTTGATAATCACATCTCCACAGTTGTCAGGAAATCCTTCTACATGGCACACCTCATCACAAAAGGGTTCTCAGCTAGGAATAAAGAGGCCATTGTTCCCCTCTACTCATCACTCATTAGACCCATTATAGAGTACAACACCCCTTTTGGAATGTACCTCACAAGACATCTGCAGCAGCTTGAAAGGCCACAGAAATACCTCACAAAGAGGATTATTGCCTCAAACAGATGTCCTACACTGACCGTCTGAAAAAACTCCAGCTTTACTCTGTAGCATATCGCATACTCCGGGGAAATCTCTGCCTAACATATAAAGCTATGTTAAACCCAGAGATGTGGGACATGCTACACCTAAAGAAATCCCAATCCCTCCAAGCTACACGCTCTAGGGACCTAAACCTTGTCACCACAATAAACATGATGTGCTGGAGGGATAGAGTCCTGTCCCAGAGACTAACTATACTCTGAAACAAGCTACCCATCTATGTCAAGCAAAGTTCCTCATTAGCACTCTCCAAGAAAAATCTTGATGAGTGGATGGGAAATAGGAAATACACCCCGAGGAACACTTCTGTGGCTCTGCTCGACAGGGGTACAGGAAATTAACCATCTTGGGTGGCATACGCCAGGGAATCTTGTTGGCTAGGCTTAATTAGGCCCTTGGGCTGATAGCCTAGTACCTACCTATGAACCTATGAACTTAGCCCTAACCTCACATATCTATTCTTCTACTCTCCTCCACCCATCAATCCATCTCCTTCTCTCTTTAAAACAATACTCATCTCCTCACCTTATTAACTCTTCTTCTCTCACTAACTCAGCTCTCATCCTATCAAACTATAATAGCACTCAGACATTTCTCTCTAACTCTAACTGAAGCACCCTCTAACCCACACACTCCACACACCTTTGAAATATCACCCTCTGTCATCACCCTTACTCACCCGCTCTCTCTCAAAATCAAGATAGTCCTCCACCCAACACACCCACTAAAAACAGAACCAAATATCAAACCTCAGACTTCAAAATTACGAGGCAAACACTTGTCTCAAAAAGATTACTCCTATCTGGAGATATCCACTTCAACCCTGGACACATCACTGACACCTCATCTAACACTCCTCTCCCTCACCCCAATTCAGCCTCCAGACTCCTCACTCTATACTCACTAAACAGACACAGCCTCCTTAATAAAATCAGTGGATTCCATTCTTGGATATCCCAGTACTCCCCAGAAACATGGCTTACACCACACATCTCTAACAACAAAATTATTCCCCCGGGGATGCAGCATCTTCCTCCTAGATAGGGCCCACAAAAAATGTGGAGGTGTAGCCTTACTCTACACCAATCACATTAACATATCCCCCCTAAATATCACCGCCTCCAACTTTCACACAGCTGAAATCCTACTAGTCCACTGTAAGCGTAACAGCCATAAAAAAACTCTGCATTGCCACTATCTATATTCCCCCAGGCAACAATATCCTCTTACTCGAACAAATTCTATCCTGAATGACTCACTCCATGCCTAATGAAACTATAATTATGGGTGATGTCAATATAGTCTGGTAAACCCTCACTCCAGACTACCCTAACTCCTCCATAAACCTCCATGGCTTCACCTAACTCATCACTACTCTCATTCACACTATTACGCCAGCCAGCTCAGGCACTAAATGGACTGGATCCTTGTCTCCAATCCAGATCTATACCATAATGCCAAAACCGTGCCAGACACACTCAGTGATCACACTCCTGTCTGTGTCCAATGATACACCCAACAACACTGCAAATCATACAAGTATAAAGATCATTATTCCCGTACCAACCTTTGACCCCCAACAGATTTAATGATATACTCTCCTCCATTAACTGGACCCCTCTTCACCATCTACCACTAGATGTTAGTAACTAAATTTAGCACCATATTGCTGGATGTCCTAAACTCACTAGCTCCCCCCAGGCAAATTAGAACAAAGTCCCACCGAGCACCTTGCCTCTCTAAGTCCAACCACTCCCTCATGCTACAAAGGGATAAAGCATGGAAAACTTGGACTCAAATCGAAATCCTTGGTACACCTGCAAAAATATAAACAACTCAGCAACCATACCAAAAAACAGATCATCATGGACAAGAAAAACCTCTATTCACTGCCCCAATCTAAATACCGTAACAATCCAAAAAATTCTGGAACAGTGTCAATAACATCCTACACCCAGGAACTCCTTCCTCCCCCAACCCTTGCCCTAACAATACCCCCACTGAAACCACCTCTACCTTTAACTCCCACTTTATAGACTCTATCACCAAACTAACCCTCGATACTTGCACTAAAAACCTCTCACACTCCACCCTCTCAACTACTACAGCTACCTTTTCACTCAAACCTGTCCGCACCTACATAAAATCCCTCCTACACAAACTCAAGACTTGCTCTCCCTCAGCTGACAACCTTCCCCCTACTTCCTCAAGCTTGCTGCAAACTCTATTGCCTATCCTGTTTCCATCCTTGTTAACCATTTGATACAAGAATCCACTGTGCTCACCATCTGGAGACAATTCTACACAATTCCTATCCACAAAGCTGGACTCTCTACTGACATCTGTAATTTCCACCCCATTGCTATACTCTACCCTCTCTCAAAGCTACTAGAAAAATGTATGCATAAGCAACTCTATTCACTTCGTAATCCAGGAAAATCTCCTCACACCCACCCAGCACAGTTTCCACCCAAACAATAGCACATCCACAGCTCTCATCTCCTTCACCAAACTGTAGCACGTGCTAGTGATAGCAACAAACTAGTCTCCTGCCTATTCCTAGATCTCTCCAAAGCATTTGACACCATCTCCCATCCCAAGCTTCTCACCAAACTGTCCAATCTTAACTTCTCTAATTCCTCACTAACCTGGTTCTCTAGCTACCTCACCAACAGGCAACAATCAGTTAAATGGTTCTCCTCCTACTCCCCCTTCCTCTCAATCCTCACAGGAGTCCCACAAGGCTCTATTCTGGGACAACTTCTATTCAAAATTTTCACCAACCACCTCTACATTTCCTGCCACCTGTCCACAGTCATTCAGTACACTAATGACTCTCTTATCATCTCCATCTCTGACAATCTCTCAGACCTACACATACTAACTCAGAACTCCTCCTTCCCTGTTGAAAACTGTCTCACTAACCATCTGCTCATATTTAACCCTAATAAAATGAAACGTCTGCTCTTTCTGACCCAAAACAATCATCCATCAAACATCTGCGATGACCATCACCTCACTAACAACACAGTAATAAATATAGACACTCACACAAAACTCTTAGGTACAATCATTGACGGCCAGCTAAAATTTGACCTCCATGTATCAAACTTATGAAGAAGACACATCAAAAACTAGGACTACTCTACAGAAATAAAAAAATGTTCCCAGGCAACTCTTGACCTACTCTTCCACTTGCCTACCTGCTCCCTACACTTCTTTATGCAGCTCTAATAATAACCAACTTACAATCCTCCCTCAAAATCATATTCGAGCTCACCTACAACAAAACTGCCAGATTTGCAGCTAATCAACCCTACAACTCTCACCACTGCCTATCTATAATCTCTACATTGACTAGAATTTTCCAACCAGCTTCTACACCCTCAAATGACACTCATTCACTCCATTCTTAACAACCCATCCTCCTGTCCTTCCACCTTCTCCCTGATCTCCTTATACACCCCCACTTGCTCCTTCTGGAGCTCAGACCAGCTTCTACTATCAATCCACAAGCCAAAAAAGCTATAGGACAACTCTTATACAGATACTGAGTTGCACAAGCCTGGAACAAACTACCACTGGACATTAGCAGCCTTCCCCACACGCAAAACTTCAAAAAAGCCTTAAAAAAGACATTAATGAAATCCTGGACCTGTTCATGCCAAAAACCCAACTGACTAAATCATTCCCTCTTCCTCCACCTTTATACTCTACCCCCATATAAACTCCTTGCCCCTCTATAATTATTTCATTCCTAACCTACCTTCCACAAGCAATCTATTGCTCCACTCTCAACTTTTCTTTAGACAAGCAACTGCCATCTATTGCTTCTAGCATCTCTACTCTGCCTACTAACTCCTAGCCAGAACTGCACACTATTTAAGTTCAATGTACAAAATACTTACTCCCTATAACAACTGCTACCCCAATGTACTCTTTTATTGCATTGACACTACTAAGCTAAGTAAAAATCTTGTTTTGTAAACATTATTATACAACTTGATTATCCTATGTAAAAATTATTTGCATGTTAATAATAAGAGTAACCTACTGTGTATATGTATGGGGATCTCCCCCCCGGCCTCCTCTGTTCTGTAAAAAATGTTACACAACTTGACTAAGTATGTAAAAAGTGGTTATTTGTGTGATGAGAATTACTGTAATCTGCTATGTATATCTGTATGTACGTGGCTTTTCCCTCCGGGCCTCCACTGAAAATGGTCTCCTCGCCCAGTCGGACATACCCTGTTAACAAGTGTCAAAATAAATAAACTGATTAGACGGTGAAATGCCTGTCCAGTCTAGTGGTCTTTTGCCACAGTTACCCCGAGAAAAATCCCCTGGAGAGTCTCCCAGACCCAGAGAAGGTGGTTCTCCCATGCTCACATTGGATACTGGATCAGACTAACAGGACATGGCTGACCCTGATTCATGCTGACTGAAAAGACTACAACAGAAAAAGCTGGAGAAGTGGGTCGAATGGCCACCGCAGGTTCAGCCATTATCGAATGAAGCACAGACTGAGTCCCTGATAACAGCAAGGACTCCTTGGTAAGTGATTATTTTCCTTCTAGTTAGTGCAGGAAAACAGCCAGTCAGACTGGAGTGAATATTCATGTTGTGCCCAGGTAAGAACAGTAAGCATTGCTGGAGTGAGTCGGTTGAAATGTATGTTGTCACTGAGTGTTCACAAGCAGCACACTTACACTAACATAATTTTCCCCAGTCCATTAGCTTATAATAAATACAAGTAAAACAGAATTTCTGTTCAAGCACTCACTCACGCATACAATCTGACAGAATCAAAATGGTAGGCAAATTGTCGCAAAGTGTGCATATGCATTACACTTGCACACAATTTCCTGCCTGTTCCTCTGTATATTTTTCTGTTTACACAAGCAGTACACAGTTTTTCACAAAATTAGCTCCAAATACTATCAAACACACTAAGTCAAAATTAGCGGTCACTGATATGAAACTTTCAATAGTGTGAAAAAATACCAGGTTTTTAAAGAGGAAATATTGCTTTTACTCCCCCCCCCCCCCAAAAAAAAAAAAAAAAAAGATATATGGCTAGTTTTCTAAAAAGGGCAATAATTTCTGAGTGAAAGGGTCTCCCAACCCGGACTTATCAGACAGAAATAAAATTGCTTCTCCTGAAAAGCCAGACAGATGGCTGTTTTTTGAGGAGGCAAGAATGCTTCACACTGACTACAGCTTTCTGAAGCTGACCAGTTGTTGTTTAATAGGTGGGCAAGAAACCGTACAGCTTAAGGTTTACTGCAGCAGTGTGAATGATGAACATAACATAGCTATTCAGGGCAGAAAAGACAGACTTTGTTCAGATGTACTTCAATTTTTTATAAAAAAAAGCATACTTTAACCTTGCTACACATATTTAAACTGCAGTCTGTCACCAGTAAACAAGCAGCTTAGAAAGTTTCAAGTAATGGACATACTTCTATTAAGAAAGAGTTCTCATAATGAAATAAATAATGAAATGAAATTCAAGAAGCTACTACACTTTCATTAAGAAAAAGTTCTCATAAAAATATGAAATATTTTATTTGACATTTGTTTACTGGGCTAGTCCGAATGGGTCTACAGGATCCATTTTCAGCAGAGGCCCAGGGAGAAAAGCTCCAGGTGCAGTAGGATACAAAACATTGCAGGCTACATATGAAATAGTATTCATAAATAAAAATAAAAACAGTTGACATATATTTACAAGATGTACTACACATCTATACAAGCATCTATAAAAGCAAAAAATATTAAGAAACAGTTCTTACAGTGATTTTAAATGCAAAGTAACGCTAAATAATGATGCATCTTTCAGTTTGATTGTACTGTGTTAAAAGCATGTTGTTTACTTGTACAAAGAATATGACTACATTGTCAAGTTGAGTTTTTCTGATTGATTTTCATGTTAATAGAAGTATGTCCATTACCTGAAACTAGCCAATTAAGCTATAAGCATTGTCTGATTAAGTGACCTTCACAGAGTTATACAGCAAAAAAAGTACAGAACGAGGGGAACTGAACCAGTCACTGCTAGATAAAACTATTAAGCTGTACCTCCTGACTGGCAAAATATCTGGTAAATTTTTTTGTAACTTTACTATTTGTAAATGTTTACAGAATAGGGTCTACATTATAATAATGAAGTTTTAAATATTTAAACACCATAGGGACGACACCAAATGGTCGAATATTTAAAACCTTGCAAGTGTGAATGGATATCGCCATAGGGAATTCTTCCCTTTACTTCAATGTAGTGCGATCTCGGAGTTGGTATATTTAAGTAGCAGGGGGTGTGGGGGGTGCAGGGGGGCTTGCCCCCTGCTCAGAGTGATCAGGTAGGCTTTTCTTTTATTTTTACATTTTTTATTTTGGTTTCAGTGTTTTACATCTTTGCTCATATGGTGTCGCCCATATGGTGTTTGAAGTTATAAAACTTTGTTCTTATAATATAAACCCTACAGAATATCTTTTCAACACCCTCTAAAGGACTCCAGTTTACAAACTGTTGAATTGTGACTGCATCACTCCTTCATGAAAAGTGACTTCATACAGCAGTTCCAAAATTTCCATACAGCAATCACAGAACTATATTTTTTGCATTGTTTTGTGCCCCTCTGCCTGCCAATGATCATTCTCCCTGCCGTGAAGTAATCCCATCTGTTTCTCCTAAGGCAAGAGCTGAATGCAAGAGGCTGTCATCCATACAGCTATCACTTTTTTCCTTTAAGGCTTAACATTTTCTCTCTGATTTGTGTGCTTACATATATGAGGGTCTGCTATGTCATCCTCTGTGGGTATGCACATTACTGCACAAGCTCTATAAAAACTTGGCAAAGTCATATGCTGCTCATGTCCCCAGGCCTAACTTTGCATGCAGTGTGCA